>NC_034593.1:60769207-60787429 GCF_900095145.1 Mus pahari
ATAGGGAACTTTCAGGATAGCCTTTGAAATGTAAATAAAGAAAATAATAATAAATAAATTAAAAAAAAAAGAACATGGTCGTGGGCTTGCCAGTTTGACTTGCATGCTTAAAATGTAGCACAGAAAACAAAGACTTGTTATACTCAAGAAAATGTCACAGAGGGAAAGGAAGGCCACGAAATCTGCCAGCCTGCTCGGCTGCACTTTGTGAAGAATTATTGCCAAGTATCCTCAGAATGTTTTGTGTCTTGACATCCACAGTGACTACCCAGGAAGGTGACAGAACATGTCCTAGCCGGTTTCAGTGTGACAGACCTGAACAGTGTGGGTGAAAGGGGGCTTTGCCACCATACTACCTCAAGCGCAGAATTAAACATTCCCATCCGGGCAGTAAAGCAAAGGCCAGTTGTGTGGGTTTCATTTGCACATCCAAAGTTCTGTCCTGGTACCCTTTGCTTTTTCTTCTTATCTGTTTTCTTTGCGTCACTGTAGCTAGCTCTCTCTGTCACACTTTCCTTCCTCCTTCCCAGTTCTTGACTGTTTTTCTGTCTTTTGTCTGTTGTATGTGTCTGTTCTGAAAAGGCAGGCTCTAGGTTCTACTGTGCATTCTGAGATTGAAAACCAAAAGCCAGGCACCTATGAGCAGTGTGCCTGTGAGCATGGTCTCACTTCACAAGTCCACGCCTCCACGCCCATCACCAAGTGGGAGCCCTCAAGAGCCAATAAGAGAAGGCCTTCTGCTGACCTCTGTGACCACTAACAAACATACCAATTACAAAAGAAAAAAATACTATCTAGCTAGCTAGCTAGCAAGCTATCGATCTATCTATCTATCTATATAAAATCTTTAGGTTTTTGTTTTGTTTGTACATAGAGGATTAGTAGATTCATATTAGTCCACAGGTTGGTTTGTTCTTCTTGCCAGTAGGAGAGGGAGAAATTTCCATCTCTGTAGCACTTCCCGTGACAGAGTGCAATGGGAAATGGCCAGGCTAAAGAGCTGCTAGGCCACCTTGAAAACCAAAACTTCACAAGAGTGTCTGAATGAACTCTGCAAAGTTCTAGTCAAAAAAAAAAAAAAAAAAAAAAAAAAAACAGCTCAATGGTCTTTCTGTGAATTAATACTATCCAAGGTTATTGTCTGGAAAAACCAAAAAAAAAAAAACATAAAAAAAAAAAAAAAAAAAAAAAAAAAAAAAAAAAAAAGGTAGAGGAATAATGCAGGAGCAAGGCGAACCCAGAGCTCAGAGAGTGTCAGGCCCCAGCCGGCTGCGTTGGGGACTGGTAGAAGTCCGTTGCTGCTGTAGGCAGGATGTGTGTTCTACACTCCCCTAGGACACAGCAGAGAACTTGAGACATCAGATGAATCCAACCGTCCCCCCAAGGCTACTAGACTGGAAGTTAAACATTGCCGAAGACCATTCTTGGTTTGGAAAGGAGTTCTGAGGAAGGGGTGTCTGGGAGCTGCAAAACAAATGATTCCCAGTGAAATCATGGGTCCAACCTGGAGGCCTATGTTCTGCTGGAGACAACTTTCCGTCTGCTTTCTCTCTGTTCTGCTTTCTTTCTCTCTGATCTGCTTTCTCTCTTTCAGACCTACTTCCTCTGAAGATCTCCAGACAGCTCACTTACTCTCTCTCTCTGTCTCTGTCTCTGTCTCTGTCTCTGTCTCTGTCTCTGTCTCTCTCTCTCTCTCTCTCTCTCTCTCTCCCTCATCTCTTTCTGCCTCTCTCTGTCTCTTTCTTCTCTCTCTGTCTCAATCTGTCTCTCTCCATCTCTCTCTGTCTCTCTCCATCTCTCTCTGTCTCTCTCCATCTCTCTCTCTGTCTCTCTCTGTCATCTCTCTCTGTCTCTTTCTTCTCTGTCTCTCTGTCTCTCTGTCTCTCTCTGTCTCTGTCTCTCTCTCTCTCTCCCTCATCTCTTTCTTCTCTCTCTGTTTCAATCTGTCTCTCTCCATCTCTCTCTGTCTCTCTCCATCTCTCTCTCTGTCTCTCTCTGTCATCTCTCTCTGTCTCTCTCTGTCTCTCTCTCTCTCTCTATTTTGCTTGAGACAGTTCTCTAAGCAATTCTGTCTTGCTACTCTAAAAAATTTTCTGGATAGTTCATCTTCTGCAGATCCTAAGCCCAGTCTTTTATTTTACATATTAGTCCAGTCATTTACTCCAGGTTTTCTTCTGATTATCTTATGAATCAGCATCCTGTGACCCTCAACCCCTTAACTCTTAGGAGACAGCAAGCACACATTTTCTTTTAGCATTGCAAAAGAATTCAGAGATCTGCTTGCCTCTGTTAAGCACAGACAATAAGCAAGAGGGTGGGGCCCCAACCTGAAACTACTGTTTCTACCACATCTGGACCTAAATTAGTTGTGTTACAAGGTGACCTTGAATTTAGGAATCTGCCTGCATTTCTATCTGCCCATTTTTTTTTTTGTTTTGTTTTTTGTTTTTTTTGTTTTGTTTTGTTTTTTATCTTCCTGACAAGCTGGCTCATAATGTAGCTGCTTCTTTTCCTTTAGATTCATGAAGCCCTTTATATAATTCATATTGCATCTATAATTTTGCATGGTTGAGAAATTATATATGTTTGAACTCATGTTTTTAGAGTTTATTTCCACAGCCTTGAGGGCTGTCTCGAGGGACCCAGCATTTACCATTTGCTGAGGCATTAGCCACACCTTTGCTCCTGGATTCATACTCTCTGATTATCATGGAGTCATTAATGTTAATAGGGAGGCCATTCTGTCCCCACCAAGGTCACGCCAGACCCAGCAAAACATTAGGGTTATCCATTGCTAGACAAACTTCCCTGAACACAAAACATTGACTCACACCAGAACCTTGGAGCAAGCCCTCCCTAATGCCTTTTCCTTTAAATGAATAAAACTGACTGCCACCAAGCAGTTAGGACTATTTGACTGACAGATGCTAGACTTTCCTCATATCCCAGCCTGTACTAACAGAAAATCTGACTGTCCTGAGGCCCAGCAGGATCGAAAACCGGATAAGATCTCAGCTGCTGTCTCCGGGGCTCTGAGGATGGAAGTATCTTCAGGCTACTACCAGAACCTCAGCCCCAATGTTTGTGGGAACTGTGAGAGTTGTCAATCAAGCGACTGCTTCCCTCCTGTTCTTCAAACTATTGATAAATCTCTTGGTTGGTCAGGGAAGCTGATCCAGCTGTAGAGGTCTGAAGACTTCAGAGTAGCTCTGTGTAGCCTAAAGACACTTCTCTACAGTCCCAGAGCAGCTGACACGACCATAGTTGCCTACATTTGCTTCAGTCTCCCACCCCAGACACACACACACACACACACACACACACACAGCTTTCCTCATCCATTCAGAGAGCAATACTGGCTCGTGGATCCCACTGGCTAGATAAGTGGCAGACGCCTCTCTCTTACCTTGGAGCAGTGGACCACCTATCTGCCCACTCCTTCCTTTGTACTGTAGACCAAGCCCCAGGAAAGCATCACCCAAGGATGTCATTGCCTATCTGCAGTCGTGTGTTGTGAAACTCAGACTAAGCTGGTAACACAAAGAACAGACAATTCCTTGGACAACCAACCTCAAGCATATTCATCAACAATAGCAACTAGCAGGCAGCTAGCAGGCAGCTCCAGGGAACAGCAGGGACTCCAGACTGAGGAGACTAGGAAGGGCCAGGAAGATGAAAGGCTCTGAGGATGCCTGACTGAAGAAAAGCTTCATACTGACCAAAAAAAAAAAAAAAAAGTTCCAGAAAGCCTCTAAGAGTTGTTGGCTCTGCTTTCCAAGGTCCTGTAACACTCAGCGCTGAGATGTAGATGCCATGAGCTCTATACTGCTCTGACAGCTGTTGGGTGCTGGGCAATGGCACTTAAAACACAGAGGAAGAGCCCTGAGAGGGGAACATGGTGGTGTTCCCACAAGGCACAGAGCCCACGAGGCAAGCTTAGAACCACGGGATTTGGCAAATGAGAGATTATGTTACTTTACGGGGTTACCATAAGCCAACCCAGACAGGACGTCTCAACCAGCTGAATTTTTGTTTTGTCTGCAGAAGCTAGAGGGCCAAAATCGGGGTTCTAGTATGTCCAAGTTCTAGCTGAACCCATACTGTGGCTTTTCAGTGTGCATTTTACTGTCTACGCACACGACAGTGAACAAGCTTCCTGGGTTCCCTCTGACCAGAGCCCTGTCTTATCACCAAGACCACCCTCAGGATATTATCTAAATTTCCTTGCCTCCAAACCTTTGTCTTCAAATATCACCGGTTTTTAGAAGCTCGAGCTTTAAAGGTTTGGTGGGGGTTGGGAGATTCAGGAAAGAGGCTGGTGGTGACTTTGGAGGTAGCAGCTGTGGAAGAGTTGGGAGGACAGCGCAGTACATAGGGTAGGGAGTGAGTGAGAGCACCCTTTTCTCTCCAGAGCTCTTTTTCCTGAACTAAAGTCCAAGCTTAGCTGATCTTGCTACGTGACAGTTTGGGAGACACCTCTGAGCTTTCCCTGGCCCCTTCCCAACCTGACGGTTACGGTATACGCGAATCCCTCCGCATTCTGCTTTCAGATCCTTCAGAACAGCTTTCTTCTAAACTTCACCACTGCTCAAGACAAAGTCCCTGTGGACCACACCCTCAGGAGAGAACAACTAATCCTGACCCTTGAAACCGGGGAGGCCCAAGCTGAGAAGCATTGCACCAAAAGCCCACGAGACCATAAAGAGGATCATGGCTTTAAAGTCTCAGAATGCTTCTGGAGGGGTAGAATGGGAGTCATGCCTGCAAAAACTTTCAGGAGTTCAGCAGGCAAAGTAAGTGGACAAGCTGGTTGCACGTGGGCTATAGAGAGTGGTGGTGGTGGTGGTGGTGGTGGTGGTGGTGGTGGTGGTGTTAAACTGGGGAGTATCCCCAGGTCTCTAAATAGGATGGCCTCTACTCTGTTCCAGCCAACTGTTGCCATGGAAGATTACAGACAAGAATTGAAGCTCTGGCTGTGTCCCAAGAGAAGCCATAACTTCCTATCACTATATAAAATTGACCAATTGTTGATGTTGGCAACTAATTTGAATTAAGTGCAGGGGTCAAGAAGACACCCTGCCTGTGAGACCTGTGGACCACATGACAATTGGAGGTTGCCTGTGGTGGTCCCTGCCTTGGATATTGCAAGAGTCTGGAGTAGATAAAGAAATATTCCACAACTATGTAAGAAATGATAAAATTAGAAATATTATCAAAATGTAGGCACCACAAAAGTACAAATAAAAATAAGCTTCCCCTAAAACATCTTACAGAATGCCCTGAAAGCTAGTAAGATTTAAGGTGCAGGGGGCCTTCTGGATGTCTAGAACGGCTCTGACTGCTTTGCCTTGACAACACAGTTCTTCCTTCATGATAATACCGTGGGTTGTCTGTTGCCTGAGTGTGTCCCTGAAACAGGTGTTGCAACCGTGACGTGAGCCTCTAAGAGATAGAACCTATGGCTGGCACGTAGCTCAGTGGTAGAGTACTCACTTATGAGAGTAGGGCCCTGTGTTCAATCGTTACACTGAAAACCAGGAGAGGTGCTGCTGAAGGTGGCAAGGCCATCAACTTCAAAGGGGTTTCATAGAGTGAGCTTCCTCTAGATGGTGTTCTAAAATAATGGCTCTTGGGCTGGAGAGATGGCTCAGCAGTTAAGAGCACTGACTGCTCTACCGAAGGTCCTGAGTTCAAATCCCAGCAACCACATGGTGGCTCACAACCATCCGTAATGAGATCTGATGCTCTCTTCTGGGGTGTCTGAAGACAGCTACAGTGTACTTACATATAATAAATAAATAAATAAATCTTTAAAAAAAAAATTAATGGCTCTTGGGTCTCTTCCTCCCTCCTTACAGCACTCTACTATGATGTCATCTGTCATGAGGTTTCTTCCAAAAGCTTGACCAATGGGATTACCAAATCTTGGAGGCTCCAAACCTGTGAGCTCAGTAAACTTGCTTTCTTCATAAGATGTTCACTGTTGTATTGTTGTTGTTGTTGTTGTTGTTGTTGTTGTTACAGCAGTGGAAAATAGGTTAATCCACTGAGGATGGGACCACTCCGATTCAGGGTGATGCTAGAAGCCAAAGGCTGTGAATGCAAGTGGGTGGCAGGAAACTCAGGACAGAAGCTGTTTATTTGACCGCTTACACTTCCTATTTCCTCTTGCGTCCAACAAAGGGGGCCAGCATGAGATGCTTCCTCGTCCTTGGGTTCTGCAGTGTGTATTTACTGGTGGTCTGAGCAGAACTCATTTCTGCTCCCTTGATGAGGCAGCTTGTTTTGTTCTGTTTTGTTTTGTTTTGTTTCGTTTCGTTTCATTTTGTCTTGGTCAGTAGGGACAAGCAGCACCTCTTGGATGTGATGACACGCAGTCGTGTTGCAGCCTCAGCCAGCCAGCACTCTGAAAAAGCATCTCGGTGGAAAACCAGGGCGAGCAATGGATCTCGATGATCAGTGTATTAACTGGGGTTACAACTGTGATCTAACATCATGGCCAGAAGCAACTTGGGGAGGAAATGGTTGACTTCACTCACAGTTCCACAGAACAGTTCAACATCAAACACAGCGAGGACAGGAACTCAAGCAGGGCAGGAACCTGGAGGCAGGAGCCAATCAGAGGCCATGGAGGCTACTAACATGCTGCTTACTGGCTTGCTCTCCAAGGCTTGCTTAGCCTGCTTTCTTATAGAACCCAGGACCACCATCTCAGGGATGGCTCCATCCACAATGTGCTGGACCCTTCCCCATTAGTCATTAATTAAGAAATTGTCTTACATTGGGTCTTATGGAGGAATTTTCTCCATTAAGGTTCCTTCCTTTCAGATGACTCTAACTTGCATTAAGTTGACATAAAAGTAGCTAGGACATTCGGTAAGTGCATTTTGACAAAGGAGAAAGATAAGGCTAAAGGGATGAACTGGTATTCCCCCTTCTCCTCCTCCCTTTAAAGGTCCAGAGAGACAGCAAGCAGCCTTGCCCTTGAACATTAAATCGCATCCGCCTCTTCAATGATTCAGTCAGCAATCATGGCCTGTGCTTGGCCATGCAAGGATGAGATACCGTGGAGAAGAGCAGACGTGTTCGTTTTTCTCCCAGGGCAGACATTTTATTAAGAAAAATAAACAGGGCTGGAGAGATGGCTCAGCAATTAAGAGCATTGATTGCTCTTCCAGAGGTCATGAGTTCAAATCTCAGCAACCACATGGTGGCTCACAACCATCCATCATGAGAAACAATCAATCAATCAAACAAACAAACAAACAAACCTATGGGCTGAAGTGGGCAGGGCCAGAGTACAAGGGAAAAGGGAAGGGAAAAAATGAAAAATAAACTACATTTGAAAGTATTTTTTAGTAAGTGGTTAAAAAAAAAAGTATGACATTGTGAGAAAAAAATAAGTGAACTGAAGGCTGGGTGACAGCTTAGCGGGAAAGTGTGTGTCTGGCTTGTGGGTTTATTCCCTAGCAGCACACACACATACACACACATAATATACATATACAATATACACATACAACATGCACATGCATACATATACACATAGCACACACAGCACGTACATACAACACATACACAACACACATACACATATAAAACACATACATACAACACATATTCACACATACACATACAATAAACACATACAACACACATATGCATACATACACACAACACACACATACAGCACACACATATAACACACATACACACATGCACACACAGACATACACAGACAACACACATTGTCATTGTGTTGGATTACACAAGGATAACACTCTTACCATTGGAAAGTGGAGAAAAAGCACACTGTAGACCAGTGGTTCTATCCTAAGGAGTTGAGAGTCTATTTCAAGTTCAGCAGAGAGCTCTCAGAGTAAGCAAGAGAGTTTCAGTTGAAGTCTGGCATACTCTGTTTATTTCAAAGATCCCTTCAATTTCTAGTAGACATTTAGAGGCAGGAGAAAGCTAAGCAGGAGGCACTAACAGTTATCCAGGCCAGACATGACGGATATGAGAGAAATGAACAGGCTCAGGAGATCTGTCAGAGAACACACTGACAGATTAGATGCAGGTTATTCATGGAAGCAAGAAATGGAGGATGACACTTGCAATCTTATTGATTGACTTTTATTACAATTTCTTTGAAGATCCAGGTGTGGCGGCGCACACCTTTAATCCTAGCACTTGGGAGGCAGAGGCAGAGGCAGGAAGATGAGCTTGAGGCTAGCCAGGTCCACAGTGCAAGTTCCAGTACAGCTGCACAGTACAGTTACACAGAGAAACAAACAACAACAACGAAAACTCACATGCATGTAATACATTTCCTCCAAACCCTCTCTTATCTCCTTCCCATCCCTGTCAACACTTCAGATGCCTCCATTCCTTGCCCAGATTCCCAGCCTTGGAG
Organism: Mus pahari; assembly: GCF_900095145.1. Lineage (NCBI taxonomy): Eukaryota > Metazoa > Chordata > Mammalia > Rodentia > Muridae > Mus > Mus pahari. The sequence goes on from NC_034593.1 coordinate 60,777,621, forward strand.
CTCTGGATTAATTTACTTTGACTGGGTCCAGCTGTGTAGCCACTGGATCGGCACTGTCTATTGACGTCTGATGGAGACAGCATACACATACTTCTGACCTGAGACACTGGTATTTGTATCATTTGCTTCCATGAGAAAGGCTAAAGCAGTAGGTTCAAAGATGGAAAGAAATAGTTATATCAGTTAACAATGAGAATACCTAGGAAATGCTGTCCTGGGGAACTCCCTGAACACAGTGTGCATGTCAGTGTCAACCCTTGCTGTGCCTGAAACACAGCGATCACTTCTCAGTGCTGCTGAGATAAAGTACAAATAACTTGATGTGGAAGTCAAAGTGCTCTTTGACACCCCCAGCCTAATCTGTTTCCTACACAAACTCAACTCTCCTTCCATAATCAGAATTTGTCAGCTTTTTTATTCCATAATTGACTTTCCTTAAGTATACTTTTCTTTACCCACACTCTTAGGTTTTTAACACACTTCTTCCTCTGCAATGTCATTCCTTCCCCATCCACCCACTGAACTTGGCTCAACTCAGTGGGAAGGGGACTACCTCCTTCTAGAAGCCAGTCTACCTGCATTTCTTCTTTCTTTCCTTCATCCCTACTTCCCTCCCTCACTCCAGGCAATGGGATGTGCTTTCCAATCAGGCAGGAGACTATTAATTTGAAATAGAGTATTATGCCTAGACCTAGAGGCTTACCAATCAGTGAGTAGCTGGAAGGTTTTTCAAGGTCAGGACTATTCCTCAATCCCTGTGACATATGATTCAGGTTCATGGTGTCTTCATCGATACAGCATTTCCAGCAAGTTCTGGAGGGTGACAAAGAGCAGTGGCAATAGCATGTAACAGCTGAGGAAGATCTATGGAACCCCATACCCCAACAACCCAAAAAGAGGTAGTCCATATCTATCTGTTCCTGGACTTTTTCTTTGGTGGCCAATAATGGCTGACACACTCCATTATGGAGTCATTTTATTTACTCCACCCCTTTACATATGTAGACATTTTAAGAAGTTTCTACAGTAGTAGACAGAGAATCTCAACTTTTAAAGAATGCATGCCACACCGGGCATGGTGGCACACGTCTTTAATCCCAGCACTTGGGAGGCAGAGGCAGGCGGATTTCTGAGTTCGAGGCCAGCCTGGTCTACAGAGTGAGTTCCANCTGGTCTACAGAGTGAGTTCCAGGACAGCCAGGGCTATACAGAGAAACCCTGTCTCGAAAAACCAAAAAAAAAAAAAAAAAAAAAAAAAAAAAAAATGCATGCCACAGCTATGGTAGGAATAGCATTCAGAGAGAAGTACAGATAGGAAAGACAAACTCTGAGGTGAATGGAAGTCGGCAAGTGCTGATTAGCCTGAGCTGTGATTGGCAAGATATGCATCTGACTGGGATGTGTCTAAGGAAACTCAGCAGGGCTCACTGATGTGCTGTTATGGGAAAAGGAAGACAGACTCCTCACTTATGCTGGCCCCACGAGGACAGGCGCCTCTGGCTCACTTCCTGTATCAGACACCAGAGGGAACCAAAGGCAGGCCTTAAGGAAGAAGTCCGAGAACATGGGTGCTTCACAGAAGAGAGCAAACACGGGCCCCCACTTTCTTCCAGGGCCTGAGCAGGTTTGAAGAGCAACTCCTAAGCCTGGGCTATTCCACCAGAGAAAACGTTACATCATTACTCTCACAAACCACCCTGATAAGTCTCACTCTTCAAAGCCAGTGGTTTAGAAACCCCAGAAGGCGCCACGGGATGGTGAGGCATCTGAAGGCAGTCCTGTGAGCAGGAGCCTGAGCGCTCACTGTTCCTGAAGTCCAGGCGCTGCACGGATTGTGAAAGTCAAAATGCGGAAGAAGTGGCAGCTCAGGTCAGGTGGGAGAAAACTGGTTACTTCCCAAAGAGGAAAACTAAAGATCCCACAAACGTGAACTTAGGGTCTATGAGTGGAGTCAGGTGAGAGAATTTCCTCTTGTTGCTCAGGAACTGGGGCTTCATGGGGCAGGTCTCAATGAACAGAACCACAGCAGTGGTTCCTGGCCACAACAGGCTCTAGACTGGGTTCCATCTTCACATGGGGCTTCAGAGAGAAAAGAGGAGTTGATGTCTGGAAGCTCACACTAGTCCTTCAGGGACCTCTTGACAGATAGAACCACATCCGGGGTCTTACTGACTGTGTTAATCCCACTTGGTGAGGATAAGACCATTACCCCAAATTTTAAGCCAAATTTGAAGCAAGCTTTATTAAATACTGGCCAGGATGATGGACACTGGCCAGGACACTCTCTTGGATTCTCAGAGTGTGGTCATGAATTGCAATAGTCAGAGACTTAAAAGGGAAAAGCCCACAAGGCTATGTACACTACTTCTAGCCTCCATCCAACTGGGGGCAATCATATATCACAACATACTTTTTTCTACCTATTTGTGATTGAGTACATCCTGTTCAGTTGGGGCAGTCAAGCTTGTTTAAAAAAGCAACAACATGTGGCTTGTCATCTGACATAAACAGCAGGCCGTAAACAGCAGGCCCCAGCATTCCTGAAAGTTATCCATTCTTGTTTGATAGATTTAAGCACGGTAATTTAAACTTAAAACATAACTTTGGCCTCCCAACAGGAGTATGGAATGATTCTCAAGCAAGAAACAAGCAGTTGCTCATCTAGAGGAAATACAAAGACAAAGAATAGAGCAGAGACTGATGGAAAGGCCATCCAGAGACTGTCCCACCTAGGGTTCCATCCCACAAGCAGACACCAAACCGACACTGTTGCGGATGGCAAGAAGCACTTGCTGACAGGAGCCTGATATGGCTGTCTCCTGAAAGGCTCTGCCAGATCCTGACCAATATGGATGTACACAGCCAAACATTGGACTGAATACGGGGATCCCAATGGGGGAAGTTAGGGCAAACACTGTAGGAACTCAAGGAGTTTGCAACCCCAGAGGAAAAAAAATACTATCAACCAATCAGACCCCCCAAAGCTCTCAGGGACTAAACCGCTAGCCAAAGAGTACACATGGAGGGACCCATGGCTCCAGCTGGATATGTAGCAGAGGATGGCCTTATCTGGCATCAGTGGGAGGGGAGGCCCTTGGTCCAGTGGAGGCTTGATGACCCAGAATAGGGGAATGCTAGGCCGCTGAGGCAGGAGTGGTTTAGGAAAGCACCCTCATAGAGGCAGGGGGAGGAAGGCGGGGATGGGGACTTGAAGAGGGGAAACTGAGAAGAGGGATAACATTTGAAATGTAAACAAATAAAATAACCAATAAAAGAAAAAAAGAAAGAAAGAAAGAAAGAAAGAAAGAAAGAAAGAAAGAAAGAAAGAAAGAAAGAATGAATGAATGAATGAATAGGAACAAGCAGTTGTTTTACAGATGTGTGTTAAACTAAAATCCCAAACACCTTTATTGAACCATGACATATGGCGACCAGAAAGAAACGCCTAGCCCTGAGAGGGATTCCCACAGCCACCACTCAGAGAGCTAGGTAGCAGCTGGAAAGATGTACAGTGCTTTCTCAGCAGCTCAAAGCTGTGGGTTTGAACCCCAGGAACATATAAGATCAACTACCGTAGCAGGAATGACTATCATTTCAGCACTGGGAAGGTAGAGGCAGGAGGACCAGGGATTCAAGGACACCCTTAGCTGCTTGCCAGTTAGCTTGGACTATCTAAGACCCCATCACAAAGGAAAAGAAAGGAAGACGAAGAACTTGAGGTTGGGGTGGTCTTATAATTAAAGACAGGATATCTCTCCTCCTCTCTTAACATAATAATAAAATGGCATTATCCCACCGATGCACGCCTTCTTGTTCTTGAGTGTCAAGACTGAGGTGCACAAATGTGCAGCTCACCTGCTATCAGGCTGTGATAGATAGCATGGATGGACGCAGGGACAGAAGCATGGACAGCAGTGTGCAAGTGTGGCTTCTGAGAACAAGTTCCTAAGCCCCGGGATCCATAGTGATCGATGAAAATAACGAATGAATTGGTTCATTCAGTGTTCAGGAAGAATGTAGAAACTGAATCCATCTTTCAGTCTGGAGAAGTCAGTTAATGAAGAAAAGCCCACGGAAGTTGTCAGTACCAAGGAAGTTGAGAGCAGAGATTCACCAACCAAGTATAGAAAATGATGTGTTTAAAAAAAAAAAAAAGTAGCAAGATCACTAAAAATCCACTTAAAAGCCTCCCTTACCTCAACTACAGTCCTTTGCTCCAAATACCAGTAGGGAATGTTGAAGTGTGTGACTTTGTGGAAGCCATTCTGCGACCTTATCTCTGGGACTGTCAGTTTTCAACATGGCTGCTGAACATGTATGAATAGGTACAGCGTATTAGTTATCACCCGCATCCTTAAAAGTTCCTTCACCACCATGGCCAAAATCACCAGTGCCCTGAAAAGAGAATGCAGATTGGTGCTAGCAGGCCCAAGCATGGTAAGCGTGGTGCCATGTTGTGCCTTTTATCCTCCTTCTCCCCCTGGCTAAAACCAGATAACATTCCTAATGCTAGCACCGGAGATCCATTCCCTAATTTGGTCACTAGCTCATTCCTAAGACAACAAGGTCCAACAATCAAAACTCATTATTTAGCTAATATGTCCAGTTAGGACATACAAACTCACCATAGCACAGATTCCCTTTTCTCCTTAAACATCCACTCCTGCTGAAAGCACTTGTTTGTTCATCACTTACTTACCTACTTGCTGGTGTGCTTGTTCCTGTTGTTGCCTGCCTGCTGGTGTGCTTGTTCCTGTTGCTGCCTACCTGCTGGTGTGCTTGTTCCTGTTGCTGTCTGCCTGCTGGCATGCTTCTTCCTGTTGCTATGGCTGCCGCTGCTGTTGCTGCTGTTTGCTGTCTACTTTTGAAGCCACACATCCCCCATCGCTTATCCTTCTGGGATAATACATCTCTTTTGGTGTCTGGGTGTGTCCTGTACCTGTTGGGGTGGGGGAGCCCTCCCTTCCTGAGAAGCTGGAGCCCTCCCCTCCCCCGGGCAGCTTTTCATAGATTATACTTGGATAACTAACTTCCTCTCCCTAGTTCCATTTCCTAAGATCCCATTCTGTTCCCAGCACGGACTCTGCAGGATGACTGCTGGCCTGAGATGCTGCTTTTGCTCTGCCTTGGATGAGTTGCTGCCACACAGCCATCCGGTTTCATATTTTACAGCCTGTTAGCAAATCCCAGCCCACACCCCAGATCCTCCCCAGCACCAGCTCAGCTCCAGGAAGAAGATGCCTTCTCTCTGGAATATACCCACCAGCCGGAATACTAACTAGGATCAGGAGGACCTAACCATCTCCTAAACCTCAGAGTATTAAAACAAACAAACAAACAAAAACAAAACAGCAAAAAAACTGCAGTCCTAGTTCAGCGTGGCAATGTATGCCCATAGTTTTAGCTACTTGGGTCATGGAGGGAGAACCACCAGAGCCCATGAGTTTCAGACCAGTCTAGGTGTTAAGGCTTGAACCTTCATGGGCACAGATTTTGGACCTTTCCCTCAGCTTTTGGTGCGATTTAGGGAGGCTGTGATACCTTTGGGAGTTGTGGTCTCATCAGAAGAGTTAGCTCTCTAGCAACAGACATGAAGATTGTGCCCACACCGTGGTTTCTGCCCCACTCCCTGCTTCTTAGTCTGCCACACATCCCTACAGCCATGACAAAGCTGCTCTGTCACGTCTTCCTTGACACAACACACTGACACAGTCGCTCAGAAACTGCACACACAAATCGTTCTTCCCAGAAGTTGTTTCTGTCTGAAGAGGGTAAAACTGTATCTCACAACAAGCGTGGACTCACCTGAGCAGAGGAAACCCAGGAACAAAGAATATCGTCCTATCCCAGGGCCTAGAACAGTTTGATGCAAAATAAATACACAGTAAGTAATGTTGAGTGCATGGATTGTTTGTTTTGTCCATACAGTTACTACAATTAAACACATGACTTAAGCACTAATCTGAGGGCCTTCTCAGAACCTTTAGTGACTGGTATGCATTACACATTTCTAAAGGATGATGGTTTGCTTGATGCTTGCCCTAAGGGTCTCTTATTCCTCACTGGATACCAATTAATATCGTATAAAACATGATCATCTAGAACTAGTTCTGAGACCTGGCAGTCTGCTTCTGTTTTCTTCTACCAATGCCATTTATCCACTAATGATTTAGCTAGCTGTCTTTTGACCAAAGCTAATTGAAATGATTTTTGTAAAGACATTATTTTGTGTAACTTATGAAAGGATCCTTAACTATTCATTCAGCATTTCATAGAGCTCCCAAAAGAAACACAAGTGGGGAATATGCTGGCCTGGAGAGAATGCTGGCCTTGGATGGGCATTCACGGGAGACTCTGACTGATGGGCAGATTCCAAATAACATAAATTTGGGACAATTTGTTGTGTCCTTTCTGCCCCAAACACCTGATTCAAATGAGAGCAGATACACCAGAATTTTAGTAAGCGACGTTTTATGTAGCAGCATTACTGTGAGGGACAGCTATCTCAGAAGGTCGAGAGAGAGAGAGGACTTTACCATGTCTGCTCCTTGGTGTCCACTGACATACTTGCCAATTCTAGCTGACAAGAAAATATGATAGAAGCAGAAGAACCTAAAGCTGGTTGTGGTGAATCCTTTGTCCCATATGTACACATACTCATTCAAAATAATTTTACATTTACTTTTTCTTGTGTGTAGGAGGGGCAGGGGTGGAGACTGTGCCCCAGTGTATGGACAGTCTACAGGACCCAGCTCTCTCCTTCCACCATGTGGGCCCAGGACCAAGCTCAAGTCATTAGGCCTGGCAGCAAGCACCTTTACTGCAGCCTTCCTACTGTCCCTGTGTGCCATTTATAATGATGCCACATCTAACCAGAAATCCCTCATCAGAAAGACAAAGGAATATTAAGTTAAAGCCTAGATGTAGTAGCATATATCTATAATCCAGCACTTGGGAGGAAGAGATGGGACTGCCAGAAGTTCAAGGTCACCCTTGTGTATCTATTGAGTTTAAGGCCAGTCTAGGCTACATATGATACTGTCTCAACAAGAAAGTAATTTAAAGAAAATAATTAAGTTGAATTAAAATGATGTTCAAATGCCCAAATGAGACGCTTGTTTGTTCTGAAATATATATGCCTTGCTCACCCACAGGTAGAGTCAATTTTATTCTTATACCACACACAATCCTAGTAAATTTAAGTGCTTGTTTAAAGGCTTAAAAACTTAAAACCTAATTATTAACAAAACCCAACAGCCTGGGACTCTTCATCCTGCTGAACAAATGCCATTGTGATGGCTCGCTAGCCCGCTTGTCCTGGAGCCTTTATGGTCTGGCTTCGGAAGAACAGATGGAGAGGTGATCTGCCCAGGGCCCTTGAGTTTCTCACAGGAATATTTTTCTGACTCCAAATCTGACAGATGAAGCCCAGCTTCAGATCATCTTTGCTCACCTCATCCCTTATGTAGTAAGTTTGGGAACAGCTCTCCTTTAGGAGAGTGGAAAGCTAATATGTATGTCCCTACCCCTCTTTTGTGTGATGACTCTACTTTTCAAATCTAAAAATTTGCGACACTCAAGTCTAAATGCAGATCATTTAGTGGTGTACTTAAACTATTTGACTGAAGTAAAAATCCATGTTGAAAAAAAGATTTTTCTGTGTTTAAGTTTATATATAATTAGCTATGTGAATTGTAAATATTATAGATTGAATTTTTCCTTTAAAAATGTGTTCTGTGACAACCTACGTTTATGTTACAGCCCATGTATTTCTCAGTAGACATGCCTGCTTGTTTGGAATCTTTCTTTTGCATATAAAATTTTGTTCAAGCCATTTGGTTTCTATGGCAGTTGGGGAAAAAATGAAACCTGTTTTCTCTATGAAAAAAGCAAGCCTAGCCCACTTCTCTGTAGAAGAATGTGTGTTTCTCTCTCCTGGCCAAGTCCAGCAGGTTGGTTGGGCTCAGAAGCCTTTTATAGCCTGGAGCTCTGGACAGCACTCAGCTCATTTGTAAAACTGAAGAACAAGGGCTGGCATCTCGGAGGGGTAAGCAGCCCAAACAGTGATCTGAGATGGACTTAGGAGCCATGGGGCGCACTGTGTGAGGATGAGTGAGGAAGGTCCTGCCTAGACCTTCAAGTGAAAGGCAGTCCCAACAGGATGGACAGGGACTCTACCTGTCCTATTCTGCTTCTGGTCCAAGAACTCTGCCCACCTGACCACTTTCGAGGCAACGGTAGAGTAAAACATGTCAGCAGAGAATAATCGTGTCTGAAGGTGGCTACCTTAACACAAACATTCGGTGAGTCTGGCTGATCCCTCGGGACTGGGAGACATTCCACTGCCTTAGTGAGTACCACGGCATGAGGCGCTCCTACAGATAAATACATAGAGTTATATAGAAGACACATGTTATTTCACAGGGGCCATAGCATTTTTGCATAGTTATAAAGCCAGGACTTTAATTTTCTATTTTTCTTGTGCTTCTGTGGTTCCTTTGATGTCTTTCCATCATTGACCTAACCGAAGAATCTATAGCTCCTTTTCTGTCAGGACAATGTCAGTGGGGAGGAAACAACTTTTAAAACAGATTAAGCCAAATCTAGCTTCAATAGTACTTTCTAGGTTTAAACCATAGAGCAAATGGCAAACCGCCCCTCAGCAAATTGCACTTGTGAGTGAGGCCACACATCTAGACACACCCACTGTCACAACTCCCCACCCCTCCACACACACACCCCCCATTAACCCTTAGTTCTGGTCCTTTCTCCCCAAGCTCATGGCTGATCTTCCTTTGGGTCAGCAGATGTATAATAATCTTCAATGGGCTGATTTGCCTAGTCTATTTTTTAAACAGAAGTCTCATGTAGTCCAGCCTGGCCTTGAATTTCCTATGTACTGATGGATGTCCTTGGACCTCTGATCCTCCTGTCCTTATCATCCAAGTGCTGGCATCACAGACATGTACTCCATGATGAGCTTTTAATTGTCTAATATTTTTATGACAAAGAAAACCCTATAGCCTCCTGTCACCTAGAGCCAGTCTGAGCATGAGCTCCTTAGGACAGTGCTCTCTGTGACTAGGCCTGTTGTGTCCCTCACACAGAAGGTCACCTGCCCACAGTCCCTTTTCTCTAGCCCAGCAAGTGTGTTAAAGGCGGGAACCAGGTCTCTCTCTTTGAGTTCTAGCCATGACTACAGTCATGGACTCTGCACTCAGACAAGCTTGGTAACTTGGATTTTACTAGGAAACTTGGATCGGATGCTGAGGACTGAAAGAGGAGTGAGTCAGTGCCCTTACCTTCAAGGAACTCACAGCTGCCAGCTGCCAGCTGCCAGTCAGCCAGAGGCACCATGCCTGGAAACAGACCCCCCTCTTCCTTAGAACCGTTGTGTAGGCAGCAAGGGGATGGGGTGGGGAGCATATCTTCTCTCTGACACTCCCCCTCTAACTCTTTCATTTCTGCTACTGGCTTTAATTAAGGTGCTTGTTCCTCTTTTCTTTCTTTGCACTATTAGATTTTTATTCTACATCTTTAAAAGCATTTTCTTCGGTATTGGGTGGAACCAAATCTTGTAGCTGTAAAAGATGTCATCAGATTTTTTTCATTCATTTGCCTTTAGTGTGCCAGTTCCATCCAGTAAGGATGCAATAGCTAGACCTGGCTGCCACTGAAGTCATCAGCTGAGCTGGATGATACAGTAGAAGGGTCCATGACACCATATGAAAGCTGGCATTACAGACTAGCTGTTCTTAAACCCAGTCCGAGAAAGGAAAGGAAGAGAGAGAGAGAGAGAGAGAGAGAGA
>NC_034593.1:60787464-60809263 GCF_900095145.1 Mus pahari
AGGGAGAGGGAGGGAGGAAGGAAGGAAGGAAGGAAGGAAGGAAGGAAGGAAGGAAGGAAGGAAGGAAGGAAGGAAGGAGTTTCAGTCAGCCTGTATGCTTTGGCCCTGGATCAGCCACTCAGCCTTTTCTTATATGTACCCACCCTGTGCTTCAGACCAAGTGAATGCCCTCCCCATGCTTCTCCCCACTGTGTAGACTCTCCTCGACGTCTCATTTCCTCATCTAGTCTCTCCTCACAGGAAGAGTCGGCTTCAGCCCCTGCTCTCCCATAGGACCTGTCTAGGAATGTGTCTAGAACTCAGATCTACTTGTTGCACAAATGAATAGATATGGAAGGATATTCATAAGCCCATGGGTTGTATTGGATTATCATTGATGGCTAATATATGAATTATGTTTGAGCCCTCATGGCCAATTTCTGCTCGTCTGGGTCTGTCTTTTTACAGTACTGGACAACAGTCACACAAAATGTGTTTGTAAAACCTGCTCTCCAGGAGGCTTTATCCAGCAACTGATGGAAACAGAGGCAGAGACCCACAGCCAAGCATTAAGCAGAGTTTGAGGAATCCTTCAAAGGAACGGGAGGAAGGAACAGGAGACAGGGGGTCATGAGCAACATAAGAAAGCCCACAGAATCAACTAACCCGGCTCATAGGGCCTCAGCAAGCCTGACCTAGCAACCAGGGAGCATGCATGGACTGACCTAGGACCTCTGCATATATGTTACAGTTGTGTAGCTTGGTGTTCTTGTGAGACTCCTAACAGTGGAAGCAGGGCTGTCTCTGACTCTGTCGCCTGCTTTAGGGACCCTTTTCCTCCCAGTGGGCTGTCTTGTCCAGCCTTAACATGAGGGGACGTGTCTAATCTTATTGTAACTTGATATGCCATGTTTGGTTGATATCCCTGGGATACCTTTCTTTTATGAAGGGAAACACAGGTGGATTGTGGTAGGGTTAGGTACTGGAAGGGGATGAGGGAGGGGAGACTGCAGTTGGGATATAATATATGACAGAATAAATTATTTTTTAAAAAACACTTCTAAGAATTACAGTATTCTTAGGACTATCATTTCTCATTTACACACACACACACACACACACACACACCAATCACAGATCATTAGTCAGGCAGATTCAATTTTCTCACTATTTCCCACTCAGGGACAAGTCTTTAGGGACATCCCCAAGAAAATCCAAGTAAAGGCATTCATGGGAACTCAAATCCTAGAACCTGTGCTTGCATGTCCTCCTGAAAGGCAGGGAGAGTTTTCCTTCCATGTTAATGTGAGGTTTCGTTCCAATATGCATCAGATGAAACCAGGTATCAGGGAGAACTGGGGAGGATCAACAAGAAGTCTCGATGTCTCCAGTATCTGTAGTCATCAGAATCCAGTGTTCAGAGCTAAGAATGCGACCCACAGACCCAAACATGATGCACAAAGAAAGGATTGCGAAGTAAGGCAGTATGACAGCCATGAGCCTCTGCAGCTGCCAGGTGTCTACCCACTGAACAGATGAGAAAGCTGAGGCTCAGACTGGAGTGGCATGAAAGCCTGACTCCAAAGCTTGTTTACTTCGTTTATTGTTAACCCCCATATTGTAGGGGTTTTATGCCAATGCTTTTTAAAAATTTATATATTTATTTTATTTTATGTCCACTGGTGTTTGCCTCATGTGTGTCTGTGTGAGGGTGTAAAATCCCCTGGAACCAGAGTAGCAGACAGCTGTGAACTGCTGTATAGGGCTGGGAATTGAACCCCAGTCCTCTGGATGGGCATCCAGTGCTTTTAACTGCTGAGACATTTCTCCAGCCCCCCCTTTATACCAATCTTAAAGCTCACTAAAAAAAAAAGAAAGAGAGAAAGAAAGAAAATTATATAAAATATGACCCTAGTATTCTTTTTATCATAAATTGATTTTAAGGACCATTTTTTTCCTTAAATGGCTCCAAATACTTGTCAAAGTAATACCAAGTATTGGAGTTCAGGATGTTCTAGAAAGCTTTGAAAATTATACAATAAAATTGTTATACGGTGAGTTAAACCTTTTGCTTGCCTTGGTCAACAGTTTCATCAACCATAGGTAGACATTTTAACTCATCCTGTTGAACAAACTTGCACTATAGAAAAACTGAACTGACCCAGCTATGGCCAGATCTTGATTTCTGGGCTCTTCTCGCCTCGTCTACGGATGTGACCAGATTGGCAGGACTCTAGTGATGAGTGGTAGTCCACGCGAGCCACTCGGCGGCTGGAGGAAGGGAGTCTCCTGTCAGGAAGGTGTTAGGCTCAATGTTTTAGAGCCCTGTTTTAATCTAACTCATCTGTTAGATCAGTCCCAACATAACAAGACAGAAAAGGGGAGAGAACAGAAAGAAAGAGGGAAAGTGGAAGGAAGGAAAACTAGCCAACGATGAGATACGCTATGGTGTGTGTCAGAGGGAGCTAGCTGGCCAAGCATCTGCCTACCGTAAACCTCTCCCACTTGGTAAAAGTGTTGTTTATAAAAGGGCTCCTCTGTGTTTCAGGAAATCAATGCCCTGGAGCCCACTTCTTCTCCCATTCCTTCATTTCTTTTGCCCAGATTATTTTGAAACCAGCCAATCTTGAAGAACCAATGGAGATGAGAAAGTCACTACCCGCATTACAACAAAACCACAAGAGCTTCTGAGCCAGGGGCACACTAACAAGGCTTCTGTGGTGACATTCGTTCATATGATCCTAGGTGCTAAATCAAGATGATTGGTCATTTTAACAGAAGGAAGGAAAGAGGGAAACGAGGAAGAAAAAAAGGGGGAGAGAAAACAGTTACATTCCATCCAGTTTTAACAAAGAAGTACTTCTGCAAACTAGTTTGCCATTGAAGTATTTTTAAATGTAAATGTTTGCTGGAGAGGAATATAAAAATGAGTAGTGGTTTCATATTGTTTTTATAGTAACAGGACAAAGAAAGCCACACATCTAGACTTTAAGTATTTATTTTCACTTAAATACAATTATATCCTCCCTCACCACCACCACCCCCCCGCCTCCTCTCTATGTCTCCAGCTGTGTCCATTACCCCTTTCATGGACTCTGTAATTATTACATATGTGTCTGTGAGTGTGTGTGTGTGTGTGTGTGTGTGTGTGTGTGTGTGTGTGTGTGTCTATACCCTGATGAATCCATTTAGTGATGCTTGGGTATATGTTTTTTTAGGGATGACCTCTTGATATTGGGTGTCCCATTGGGGCTGTCATCCCTAGGTAAGACTAATTTTCCGTCTCTTAATAGTCAATTGTCTGTACTTCATCTTCTAGGGATGAGACCCAAGGAGATTCCCCCATCCACGTTGTCACCGCCATGACAACTGGTGTTGTCCTTGTTCAGGCCTTGTTTAGGGAGCCATATTGTTGAGAGGGCATGAATGCAGCTTCCCTGTCCTATTTAAAAGACAAAATCCTGCAGCAGATGTCCTGACCCTCTGGCTTTTACTGTCTTCCTGTTCCCGCCTCTGTGATGATCTCTGAGCCTTGGGTACAGGAGAAGTGGCGTAAATAAGTCTGCTGGAGTCAGGCACCCTACAGCCTCGGTGTGTTGTGACCAGTTGTAGTTTTCTGTAACGGTCTCCATCTGATGCAAAGGAGTTTCTTTAATGAGTTAAGAGAGCTACATTTGCCAGGCGTGGTGGCGCACGCCTTTAATCCCAGCACTTGGGAGGCAGAGGCAGGTGAATTTCTGAGTTCAAGGACAGCCTGATCTACAGAGTGAGTTCCAGGACAGCCAGGGCTATACAAAGAAACCCTGTCTCGAAAAACCAAAGAGAGAGAGAGAGAGATACATTTATCTGTTGATTTTAAGGATAAGTATTTAAAATGCAGTCAGGAAGGATGCTGGTATACCATACAGCAGTGCTACTTACCCTCTAAGACCCATGACCTCAGGAACCACAGGAAGTGGAGGGGGAGGAGGATGGATACTTGGTAGGCTAAAGAAAGCCCAAGATAAACTGTAATTGGGCCCAAAACATTCCATTCTCTCCACATGCCTAGAATTCTAATCAGTCAGCCATCTTTTGAAGACGCAGCTGTTTTCTAGTAATTCTCATTAAGGGATGTCTGTCTGTCTCAGACTTTCTGCCCCTTAAATGTTGACGCAGGTCTCTCTCTTAGCTGAACCTAGAGCTCCACCACTGAGCTAGTCTAGCAAGCAGGTTTGTTCTGGGGACCCCCTGTCTCTATCCCCAGAGCTCTTGGATTACAGACAGGCATCCTTGCTCGCCCGGCACTTAACACGTGTGAGCCAAGGCTCTGAACTCACATCTTCATACCTGTGCATTGAGTGCTTTCTCCATTGCGCTATCTCCCTGTGCTAATTTGGGATCTGTAACACTAGCGGGAAGGGACATCTCCCTCCAGTCCATACATTAGGAGCTTCTCACACACCATGTTCCTAAAGGCAGCCTTAGGGGAAGGGGATGCTAGCAGAAGCAGCTATGGCTCAGGTCTTCCAGTGGGAGACAAAAGGATGGAGATACCATCAGCCTTAGAAATACCCTAAAAGGCACCAGGGAGTGTTGACTCCTAGAAACTGAACAGAGGAGACTCCTGAGAGGGACTAGGTCCTGATTGTGGGGAAGCCACTCAAAACTAAAGTTAGCAACAATTCCCATTCGCACAGCAGGTGTCAAGCAAACTTGATACTTTGTTTTGTTTTGGTTGTTTAACCTTTCACAGCTGATAGGGCTCCCCGGAAAACCCTGCTGCGTAAATCAGCCTTCTTCTTCCAGAGAAGTTCAGGTATCTGTCTGCCCAACCTGGGGAGTTCATTCATGTTCAGGAAATGTGTTCATGAGTCAGAGCCTGTGAGCCTAATCTCATTATTAAATACTGTTTCTATCCGAGGAGGAACTAGAGATCTGGACAATGTCCCTTTCTGCCTCTTCTAATTTTAGAATATGAGACTCAGAGGTGCGAAGCACATTTTTTTTACGAAGCCGCAGGAATCCCGTCTGAAATCACGGGTGAGCACTCTCTTGTTCCATTCTGTTAGCATATTGATTTGGTAACAATTGGAATGAAAACATTCAGGAATTTTTACACTTTGTGTAACCATTAGGGCAACTCACAGGAGCAACGCTGCTTCTTCCTTGGAGCTTCCAGTGAAAACTTGGGAAGTTTTTTAAAAAAAAATATGTTATTATGTATTGTGAACGAATGGGGTGGAGCATTGCAGTGACTCCACATGTGTGGATTCTGGGGTCAAACTCAGGTTCCTAGGAGTTGACACAAAACATGCAGTTCTCACTTCACAAGGACTAGGAGAGAGTTTATACTAGAGCCAAATCTAAGAGACTATGGCCCGGAAACACAGGTTTAAGATATCTCAAATTCCGTGTTCCAATGGAAGAAGAGTCATGACATTTTTATGGTAAAAGAGCAAAGGAAAATCAGGAATCACTGAAATATCATTTATTTCTTAGCCTATGGCTCGAGGTGCTTATGTTATCTACCCTTTTGCTAAACACCAAGGTCTCTTGTGTTCAAGATTTTTAATTTTATGTTTCACATCAGAATGGAAAACTACCAAGAAGAGCTACGACAAGGCTAGCTGCTGTTTATTCTGTATTTACTCAGAACTTTATATGCAAATGATCCTGGGAGCAAAGGTCATATGGGACATCCTGACCATATGAGTTCCACCCTGGATCCTGACCACGTAATAGATCTGGGCAGGAGTTACAACCTGCTCAGGGCTTTAGAAGGGAGATGGGTCTTAGCTTCTGCCCCTAGGGAGAGAGAGAACACAGGTGGAGAAATTTTGCTGTGGCTGTTTTCTTGATCCACACATATGGCCCACACATAAGGAAAATAGAGTAGTGTTAAGTCTGCACTGGGATTGTGTGATATATAGATGGACATTTTACAAAACCAACCCTTAACCTTTTAAATAGCTCTTTGCAGCTTGCATAGGATATAAGCCTTGTAGTTATAAAACAGATCAAAACTATTCCCCCCTTAAGATTGTAGAATAATTTCTCTTGCTTTCAAGGTGGATTGTGCCTGGTTGCTTACTTCTGACAAACAGCATATTTGAGAAATGATTTGGTCACAAGCATATTTGAGAAATGATAAGGTCATAAGTGACATCCTGGCCTGTTTCCTGCTCACCATTGATCATTGTCCTGGGAAAGCCAGCAGCCAAACTAGAGAGGACTCAGCAACCCAAGGCAGAGAGCTAAGGCCCCTCCAGCAAGGACAAGGGGGCCACACAACCACACAACATCTCACACACATGTGAGACATGAGACTACACAGGGGCAATGTAACCCTAGTCATGTGTTCAGGTGACAGAGCCTGACTTAGAATCCCAAGAGACTCGAATGCTTCCCAAACTCAGACGCAGAGAAACCAACAACAAAGACATCATTTTCTATGCAGGAGTAGATAATGAATATGCCATCAGCTGGTAACTAACTCTCTTCATTCTGGTCTGTACAGATTGTTGAGGGTGAAATTCCCACGTACTTCTTGTAGATCTGGATTGTTCTGGTGTTGTTTCTTTAAATAAACCAAGCAGCTGGAGCAAGCCACTAGGCTGCTTGTAAGAGACCAGGATATGGATAGACTCTCCCTGACAGGTAAACAGATAGGGAGAGGGGCCATGCCTAAGTATTAAAGGTAGTGAATTTCCAAGGTAGCCACCTTCTTCCTCGCCCTTCAGTAAAAAGCCTGGCAGCTTTAAACAATAGCTTTGTTGGTTTCTGTCTCCCAGGAACAGTACAGATTGAGCCACTCAAGTCCCAGGCCTGCTCAGGACATGTTACACAACAGCTCTGGGCCAATCAACCATCCAGCTTCAAACTGTCCAACTCTAAGGAAAAGAAGACTGTTCAGACTTTAAAAGCCCAGGCTTCCGTAAGAGGCCAGACTTTTGACTCTGAGTCCCTGAGCTGCTTTGCAGAGGGTCATCTTCTCTGCATGTGTCTCCTCATCCCTGGCAAACAGCTTCCTTTAACTGCTGGTTCTGTGGTGCCTGAGATGTGGTGCCTGCTACCTGTTGGGCTCCAGATTGTTTTCTGCCTCTTCAAGACCTCTAGGCTATATCATCTTGAGGCTGAACTTGGATCTCTTCTGAAGACTGTATCACTTGCTTGGCAGCTTACAGGCCAGTCTTTGTGCCTGGTTACCCTGAGTGGAGGGCTATCAACCAAGCTGGCTCTTCTTTGGTGATGGATTGGACTACCTTCAGGGCTCTGCAGCTGCTCTAAACACTTGAGGACCACTTTGAGAAAATACCATTCCTCCTGGAAGGGCCTCTGCAACTATAATTGTTGATGAGGCCAGGTCTTGCTTCAGGCAACGCATCCTAGGTTTAGAAGACTCCACTATGGGCGACACACAAGCCACAAGTCTCCCACTCCTTGCAGCCTGTCTCACTCAGTAGGGAAGATAGCATCTCCTTGTTGACTTGGCAAAAACCCATGTGGTACAATGTAAGACTTCTGATTGGCTCATGAATGAGGCCTGTCATTAATAGAATCTGAAGCCATGCACATAAAGGGCTGTTACTGGTAAGACTGTGATCCAAGCACATGAGTCATACCCTTTTCCTAGCTATTCAAAGAGGCTGTACTTCAGGAAGTGCCCCTATGATTACACCATTGAGCCCCAAATTGAAATTTTGCTAAAAGTCTTCTTATTGCTCTCTTGTGAAGTGAGCTGCTTATACTGAGTGGAGGAAACTCTGAGCTTCAGGACCCTGGCACCAGACAGCATCAGCCAGAACTGATTGGAGAATGACTCCAGAGGCTATAAGACTCCAAAAATTCTGGAAGCCCTTAGTGTCTTCAATACTTCCATGGTAGTCAAAGAGTTCCAGAGTGTGTCTGAAAAATGGTGATCATGGAGACTACAAAGGGTTGCAGACTCACTAGGTAAACAAGTTGTGA
Source organism: Mus pahari (assembly GCF_900095145.1). Lineage (NCBI taxonomy): Eukaryota > Metazoa > Chordata > Mammalia > Rodentia > Muridae > Mus > Mus pahari. The sequence continues at coordinate 60,795,394 of NC_034593.1, forward strand.
ACAGTAGAGACACTGAGCCCTGCTTGCTGGAGAAGTTTCCAAGAGCTGCCAAGAGTTGAGACTGGCAATCCCTGCTCTCAAAGCTTAGGGCCCACACTACCAGCTGCTGGCTTTGAAGGCCTAGCTGCTGCTTTGACCTGAACGTCTATCTTGGATATGTAAGTCTCTAGGACTCATGGCCTAGAGTTACACATCTCTAAGGGTTGAAAGTTTGACCATGGGCACATAGGAGCTCAGGGCTGCCACATCTAAGGAAGCTGCTCCTTGCTTACTAGTGATTTTTATCCAAATAGAGCAAAAGGATGCGGAGCAAGTCGTGTGTACTAAACTATTCCATGTGCTATGAAATGGGTGATATTATGTATTAACACCCACACAATGTACAAGGGCATTCTTGGGTGACAATGATGAGTCAAAATAAGATCAACAGTGGCCCTGAATGAGCAACTGTAGCGTGGGATGCAGATAATGGGGAAACTGTGTCAGGGGTCGTAGAGGGTGTACTGAACATTTCTGGGCCTCCTGCTCAATTTTGCTGTGAACCTAAACTGTAGCTTTTAAAGTGTATAAAAACCTAAACCTTCACTTAGTGGTGAACTTTTTTTTTTTTTTTTAAGTAGAAGGTTATTCTAACCACATAAGATATATTAAGAAGAGACAGAGGCAGTGAAAGAACCTATGGGTTTTAGGAAGGGTCAAAAGTCAACATCAGAACAAGGCACAAACGCAGTGAGGAATGCAGCAGAGCCTCCTCCAGCGCTGTCTGCTCCTTGAGTCCTTGTCTCTCGGCTGTGAGCTGGACGTTGCAGACACTGGGAATACAGCCACTGTAGACATCTTCTGGGACTTCCATGAACATCAATGAGTACAAAAGGAATAGAAGCAAGGACAACCAGTGCCACCCAGGAGGGAAATGCCAGAATGTGAGGAGGGTGCAGGCGGGCATGTTGGTCAGTCCACAGGGGAATGAAAAGGCCAGCGGCTGACAGTGGAGAAATGACGCACCCTGGAGAGGACTACCGTGATAATTTTTATGTGCTTGGCCCAGGGAGTGGCACTATTAGAAGGTGTGGCCCTGTTGGAGTAGGTGTGGTAGGTGTGGCCTTGTTGGAGTGGGTATGGCCTTGTAGGAGTGGGTGTGGTCTTGTTGGAGTAGATGTGTTACTGTCGAATGGGCTTTAAGACCCTTGTCCTAGCTCCCTGGAAGCCAGTCTTCTCCTGGTGGCCTTCAGATGAAAATGTAGAACTCAGTTCCTCCTGCACCATGCCTGCATGGATGCTGCTATGCTCCCACCTTGATGATGATAATGGACTGAACCTCTGAAGCTGTAAGCCAGTGCCAATTAAATGTCGTCCTTATAAGAGTTGCCTTGGTCATGGTGTCTGTTCACAGCAGTAAAACCCTAACTAAGACAACAGCATATGGGGAAGGATGCAAAAGCTGGTGGTAAGGGTGGCTCCCTTGATGGAGATTCAAGAGAACCCTGAGGAGCTGCATCCCCAGTGACACTCTAATCACAGATTTTCAGAGGAGTAATTTACTGTATGTGGACTGGGTTGGACTTTCTAGAGACTCGGGAATTGGGGAGAAACTTGCAGACGATGAAAATGCAATGTTACTGTGCTTCTTATGCCCCTAAGTGACCACACACCTGTGCTAAGTGCCTGCTGTAGCAACAGGACTGATGTTGCCACCTAACCATACTCTATTTCCCGGCCCTTTCGATCAAGTTGACTGACCCCAGGTAGGGGATTGAGAGAACAGAGAAAACAGAGAGGAGGATGGTAAGGCCTCGAGTTTAGAGCCCTGGCCACTCAGTCAAGGGTCAGATTAATAGTCAGACCCTATGATGGTAATGAAGAGACAGGAACTGGATGGAGCTGAGACTCTATGAGATGAGCTACCCAAGAACTATCTAGCACCATTCTTCAGTGTGTTACAGGTTGTTCAGTGCAGGTCTTCAACCGTGCCTTGATTCATACAGTTCTCAAAAGTGTTAACTCAGGGTACCGATGGTTGTATGTACGCTATAGGGATGCGGTGAGGATTAGGTAAATTGATATGTGTGTGAGCACTTACAAAGCAGCTTGGCTCACAATGACTGTTCAAAAGGACTCGTTATCATTGCACTTGTTTGTAGACTTGGAGGGAAGCACCATCACTCCTGAAAGGGAGGTAGCCACAAGCACCCATGAGCACTGGAGACAAATGTGCAGCTTTGGCAGTGTGATTAGAATTCTCAACAAGCACATTGAGGAGCTCAGTGCTTTCAGTTTACATACCAGCCTGGCCAGAAAACCCTGGCAGCCCAGTCTCACCCCCCTGACTGGTGTTTAGAAAGCACAGAAGGCTGCCCAGGACTAGACCTCCCCCTGGTCTGACACTGTTTGGACCTGAGAACCATTGCACAGTCTGGCCAGGCCGGGGTCCTTTCCCTCAGCAGGTGGCCTGCGATCAAAAGCTGCTTTCCTCTTACAGAGGGAGAGCTGGCCTGAGAAAATCAAGCTGCTGTTATCTTGGCACAGGCAAACAGAGAGCTCACCTCAATCCCCTTGGTTTAATAAAGGAGCAGCTTCCAGACTTATCTTTGGAATTCACAGCCCAAATGCCTAAGCAAGGAGAGGATTGTACTGATTGGTTGTGGGATGGAACTGCTGTGCCCAATTCACTACGGGCACAACCGGAAGAGCCCCAGCCTGTCAATTCTGCAAGGAAATGAGTGTTTATAAAGGAGACAGGCCTGAGAGCCTAGAAACACCCACGTTGTCATACGGAAGTAGCTCTTCTGCTACCAGTCCTGTTTTGTGGGATTAGGTTTGGAAGTTCAGAGTCCCTTTTCTGTTCCAGGAAAGAGCTTGTTTCTCTCCAATTATTTGTATGGCAGAATCCGGATGCTCTTCCCCAGCCTGGATTATATCTGGACTTGAAAGCATCCAGAAGGGCTGGTGAGGTGGCTCAGTGGGTAAGAGCACCTGACTGTTCTTCCAAAGGTCCGGAGTTCAAATCCCAGCAACCACATGGTGGCTCATAACCATCCGTAACAAGATCTGACTCCCTCTTCTGGAGTGTCTGAAGACAGCTACAGTGTACTCACATATAATAAATAAATAAATATTTTAAAAAAAAAAAAAAAAAGAAAGCATCCAGAAACATTGTTCATTTGCTCAGAAACATTAAGGACTGGTCGTATGCTGGATGCTGTGTTGAGCTGGATAAGTTGTCTGTTCTTTGGGGTGCCCGACACCAGATGGGGGCACAGACATAGAAAAATAAAATGAAAACATAGTATACATTCTGCTTTGTAAGAGTTACAGGGCTACCCGAGGATAGACATGAGGATGTATAACCCAGACCTCGCCACCTGATGAACGTCCCCCCAGCATGTCCACAGGATGGATGCTCCTCACACAGCCATGAATGCAGCCCACACAAACTCATACACGTGCTCAAAATACTCTGGGAACTTTGTGATTTTTTTTTTTGAAACAGGATTCTAGATCGTGAACTTTGCTGATGACAACATTGTGTCACAAGATCTAAAGATTGAGCACACCTGTCCAAGTTTTCCTCTCCTCAGGAAAGTTGCATTATGAAAAAGTAATAAAAGGTAGGAAAGTTTTTGAAATGTAATAGAATTTGTCTCTGTGGTCAAAACTCTCACCAGTGACAGAGAGATTCAGAGGCAGAAATTTTCTTTGTACTTTTTTTGCACTCTTCTTAAGAAAGCAGTATCAGGACCCATGTTTGTCCCTCAAATGTCACTATATCTATGCCAAGTGTCCTAGCTAAAGTCACCCAAAGTAACAACTTTCTCATTAGGCTGGGGAATTCAGAAAAGTGAGGTTTTTTTTTTTTCTTCTTCTTTTTTAAAAAACCATGTCTCTACACTAAGGGCAAGGTTTGTTCCAAAATTCAAACTACTTTTCATGGGAAGACGCTGTCAGAAGTGTGTTCTTAACATATCATCACTTATCTGGTAAGGGGTGTTAAGTGGGTTTCCTGGATACGAAGGAAGATGGTCTCGGATCAATTCCGTAATAGCTGCTAAAATTAGGCATTATCTCAGCTGTCAGGATCCCCCACTTCTGTGGCAAGAGGAGATCTTTAGTGAGAGGCGAAGGGTTCTGGTCCTTGCATTTTTACAACCCATTTCTGGCTAAGAGTGACTTCACTGGACAAACGCAACCGCAGAGAAAAGGGGAAACACTCTTCCTGTGCCAGGCGTCCTGGAAAGAGACTTGAACTCTGCCACTGCCACTGGTCATAGCCAAAACTGGCTCAGGTCTTCTATGGCCCAACTCCTGCCAAGAGCAGACACTCATTTTCTTCCCCAATAAACCAAACTAGAAGCAACAACAAAACGGCATTAATCACAGAGGTTAACAGTACATTCAAATCACCAACGCCGTGTGAAAGTGCCTAAACCGCAAGTCTAGAAGAAATAAGACATATCTTTGCCATGTCCTCAAAGTATTAGTAAACTTCACCCCAGCCACAACCTATCTTACAGTCACCTCTCTCCCAGACCTTGGAAGTGACTAATACATTAAATTCAACCAACGGGACAAGGGGGAGGACAGTTCTGTGGGCTGAAGGGTCACAGAAGACATGACACCAAGGATGAGCCTTTGAAGCCCAGAAAGGAGTCGGCTCCAGGATGAACGGTTCCAGCTCAGATGAGGCCTTCAGGGGCCTGAGCCAGGGGTTTGAACTGAACATCTAAGGAATACAGCACATTAATTTAACGAAGTCAGAGACAACTCACCTACCAATTATTATTAAATTATAAGTAGACATTAACTGGGAAATATTTGTTTTTATAAAGTGAACAAAGCAATTTGAGTGGAAATATGCCATTATACTTTTTTTTCTAAGATGACTTAGCCAAATGAAAAAAAAAAAAAAAGGCACTTCTTCACTGTGTTTCCCAGGGCCAGGCAGTGCTACAGCACTGAGACACAGTAGGAAAGAGGGTGTATAAGGTTCCAGCCTATGTGGCAAACGTTGTGCTAGATGAAACAGAGAAGAAAGAAAGAAAAGAAGGACAGAATGAGGGAACATGGGCAGAGAAAAGATGAAAATGAAACTAAGTTATTCACTGGAACTCCTAACTCACACTGAGCTGTCAAGGGAAGGGTCTCTGGGGCACGTGACCTTTAATAAAAGTCAGGGCTGGCTGTGGTGGCACATGCTTTTAATCCCAGCATCTCGGAGCAGAGGAAGGCAGGTTTCCATGTGTTCCAGGCCAGCCAGAACTATAAAATCTTTAGAAAGAAAGAAAAAAAGAGAGAGAGAGAGAGAGAGAGAGAGAGAGAGAGAGAGAGAGAGAGAAGAGAGAAGAAAAGAAAAGAAAAGAAAAGAAAAGAAAAGAAAAGAAAAGAAAAGAAAAGAAAAGAAAAGAAAAGAAAAGAAAAAAGAAACAGATTAAAAAGTGACAGGACAAGAGGCATACAGAGTCAGGTTGGGGCGAGAGGATCACTCAGGACCCTAAGTAGACATGAGTATTAAATAGGGACTAACAGAGTACTACATCTAACTCTGTTGCTGTGATTAAAAAAACAAAACAAAAACAAAAACCACCACCACAAAAGCCAGTTAGAAGCCGGGTGTGGTGGCGCACACCTTTAATCCCAGCACTCGGGAGGCAGAGGCAGGCGGATTTCTGAGTTCGAGGCCAGCCTGGTCTACAAAGTGAGTTCCAGGACAGCCAGAGCTATACACTGAAACCCTGTCTTGAAAAACAAAACAAAACAAAAAACCAGTTAGGGGAAAGGAGAGTTATTTTGGCTCATGGTCTGAGCTGAATCATGGTGGGAAGGTCTCAGCAGCAGGAGGTTTTAAAAGGCTGGACATGATGCGCCTACAGTGAGGCTGAAGAGCATGGTGAACCCTGATACTCGGCCAGCTTCCCCAGGGAATGAGCTACCCTCCTTTACGGTGGGTTTTTCTCCCTTCTGTTAAATCTTTATTGACCTTGAAGACATACATAGAGTATGTCTCCTTGGTGATTTTAAACTGATTCCCGTCAGCTTAGCAATCAAGATCAATATCACAGGGCCAACAAGACTGCGCAGCCTGATTATCTGAGTTCTACACCTGGTACTTGAATGATGGAAAGAGACTGATTCACACAAATTGTCCCTTGACCTCCATGTGGGTGCTGTAACACATGCACAGCCCTGATTCTGCTCGTATGCACACACAAATACATGCATAAACACATGCATTGTAGGTTGGCATCATCCAATTCTTTGAGCACCTGAACAAAGGAAGACTTTCTTCTGTCTGGCCTGGGACATCTATCTTCCTCCATCCGCTCAGTGCTGAGCCTCATCAGCATCACTGGCTCTCAGATGTGATGTTCATCACATTCCCAACTCCCTCCTGCTGGTGCCGTTTCTCCGGACTCCTTAACTAATGTGGCTATGGATCCCCCCGGGTCCCTCTGAGTGCCTCAACAAATTACTCACCAATCTAAAATTGGTTTTCCTTGGCTAAATGGGCATAGAAAGGATCCTGTTTCACAAGTCACTGAATGTACAGAACATTATGCAAAATATACAGAATTTTAAAGTACATTAGTAGAATTATTAGCCAGATGCCAACTGCGTGTATAAGCTGCATTTTCTTCGTTAGTTGTCTCCATTTTGCAAATTGGTTCAAACCAGTCATTCAAACTGTATTTTGGTGCCAGGAAATGGCTATGGTTATGCTAGTAAGCCCTGTGTGGGACTGTTTATAAAAGAATAATAAAGTCAGGCTTGGATCTTAATGTCCATTTTATATGCATGGCTTGAGTCGAGTCCTTTATACATAATTCATATGGTCATTTACAGGTTTTTACATGACTTCTCCATTAAGAGTTAACTAAAGAAGAGGATGTTTATCAGCCATGAAAACCAGGATATTATGCAAATCTTTCTATCTCTAAGCCAACAGAAAGGAGTTTGTGTTGATTAATTTAAAAGATAGGGGCATTCACATCTCTCTTGATGTTACGTGTCATTAATTAATGCGGCTAACTGAAAATAAATTTTGAAGGGTAAATGTGTTTGCACATTACCTTTGGGTATGTACATACCGTTTCATTCTGAGAACAATACCATGAATAAATGGAAAATATCTGATTTCATTCATTTCAATTTCTCTCCTTCCAAAAAGATAAATAAATGGTGGATATTATGTCAGATAGCATCAGAAGGCCTCACCTCCCCTTTCTCTCTCTGGTTTGGGTCTTGCTATGGAACCCTGGCTTCCCTGGTACTTCCTATGTAGTTCTATGGATGACCTTGAAGATCTAGTAATGCTGGTGCCTTGGCCTCTCAAGGGAACAACCATACCTAGCTACCTTTAGTTAATTAACAACCATTTAACTTCTTGCAATATCAGCTTATTTGTATAGATAATGGTCAAGGATCTGGGAGAAATATGGCAAATTGTGTGCTCGTGTATGCACACACACACACACACACACACACACACACACACACGCTACCACACACATACACAACATGATATTTTTATTAGAATTGGCTCATGCGACTGTGGATGCCAAGAAATCCCACAATCTCCCATGTGCTACTTTGAGATCTATGAAAGCTGACTGCACCATTCAATCTGAATCCAGAGGCCCGAGGACTAATAGAAGAAGACCTGGGATTGACAGAAATCTAATTCCTCCAGGTCTAAACGTTCCACAAAAGAGCTTCTCTGATGTCTAAGGGTAGGAAACAGTGGGAACCTCAGTTCAAGAAGTGAGAAAGAATCTGAGTGTAATGATGCCCTCTATAATCCCAACGCTCTGAAGGCCAAGAGAGACTATTGAGCCTCCATCTACTCTATGGCACCGGACTTGAGGTCATTTATTTACAGATGTTTAGTCTACATCTCAATTAAATTCCCACCACACAGAACTTAAAAGGACAGCTGGAATCAGCTCACAAAGAGCCCCAAGACAAGATTTAAAAACAGCAAACCACTAACGATTTTTGGGCAGAGAAATAGCTGTTCCCAGCAGATAAAGCAGCTGGTGGAGATGACAGTGGAGAGAGACTGAAGTGGAAGAAAACAGCACTGGGGACCGCACGGTCTGAACTGAAAGAGCGATGTGGGAGCTGGGAGAAAGAGCAGATGTAAGAGACTTTGAGGAAGAAGAACTCGAGGCCCTCAGTGGTCAGGGTTGTAGAGTAAGGGAAGTGGCAGAGACATGACCTGGGGTTAGCTGTCTGGGCAATCTGAGGTCCAGTGATCTCATTTCGGTAACACACAGGCCTATCCTAACTATCTGGGGGTAAATAACGTCGTTTTCTAATAGAAATTACAGGTGATGAGGGACAGGCAGTGGAAGGAGCTCTGTCTGAGGCCTTGTCAAGCCCAGATGACTCCATCACATTTGCCTCATATGCTAGCTGTTTTAAAAGCAGGGTGAGCATTCCTCAATCAAGTCAAAGACGGGTGTCGCTGCTTCCTAAGATGTCCCGGTTACACCGACCCTTCCTCCTCAGCTCTTGTATGACATACCCACTGCCAAGTCGCTTCTGAGCCAGGTCTCCCTTTGTTTCTTTCATCGATCTATACTTTTCTGAGAGTAAGAACGAGGCACCACCCTCCACAAGAAAGCCCAGCGCCTAGGATAGGACATTTATCTGAGAAGCACTATCGCCTCCAGATGCTGCAGCCGGTGCTGATGGGTGACAGAAGGTGGTCCTTCTACCCCATCAGGTGCCAGATCAATGTTGCACACTGAAGGTACCAAGACAACCCAGGAGCCTGTCTCCAAGGATTGCAGAAGCCAGAGTGGCTGAAAAGAAAATTACCTCTAATACAAAACTGCACTGGGGGGGGGGGGATGGGAGAATTTAAAGAGGGTAGAAATTGGAGCAAATGACATTAGACCCAAACTTAGAAGACTGGGGAGCTGAGAAACTGAGGAGTTGCTGTGGGCAGATGAGAGAGGGCACAAAATGATAAGATGCATGAAGGGAAAGTGTTTGTGTGTGTGCATATGTGTGTGTGTGTGTGTGTGTGTGTGTGTGTGTGTGTGTGTGTGTATACCCGCCCATTAAACACATTAAAGGTTCCACACACAGGGCACCAAAATCTAACTCAAAACCACCAGTAGTGCATTGCTCTCATATTAAAGAAAGAAACCGAAGCAACCCCCTCCTCGTTTGTGCCATTTAATCAAGATCAAACTCAGATCTGAATTCTCTACTTCCCTCCTCTGTCCTTCTGTCTGTCTGTTGTACATAGCTAGTCTGTGCCTTCCTGAAGGCTGTCTTAGGAATCTGTTCCAGTGTCTAAGAGTGTGTATGTCTGCAATTGCATGAATGTATCTGTCCATGTCCATCCCCTAACAAAGGGTTCACATGGGGGAAGAAATGTGGACTACTTTACAGAAATCTTTAACAGAGTTTTACAAGGGATTAAGCCACTGACCCAGATAACGAGCAGTACTACAAACATCACTGTTGGTCAAGCAATATCCATATTGTGTTCATCATCTGTGGTGGATACTCATTATATAAGATTGCTTTCAGTATCTATTTTTGCTGTTTTCAGCAAATGATTATAACACACCTGCAAACATCTATGTATTACCCTTGGGTCAGGGGTGTGGATAAGTACATAATTTAAGATTAAAGTTACATTAGCTTAGGTTGTAAAAGTTAACCAGACGGGAAATCTAGGGCAACTAAGGTTGGTTATTACATCGTCCTGCTGAAGGCAAGCTCAACAAGCAAACTGAGTAAGTATATAGCCATCTGAAATGTATTGTTAACTCTGGCTGGGAGGGCCAGCAAAAGCTCCAGACTCTTAGAGTGTAAGAGATATTTTCAAAATGTTGTATCCCCATACTAGTGTGCACCACTGTTTAAAAACTAACACAGGATTCTGTGTTTGATGTAAGGTGTGACATATATAATATAAAGCAACCAGATCAGAATAATAGTCATCTTTATTACATCAATCTGTTGTTCCTTTATGCTGGGAATTGTCCTAGTTAGAACTTTAAAAGCCCCATAGGCTTTATAAATCCAAACAATAAAAGCTTAGTCTCTTTAAAATATCCAGTCTCTTTAAAGACCCAAATTTCTTCTAAAAGTTCAAAGTCTTTTAACTGTTAACTCCTATAAAAGTCAAAATTAAGTTAAATACTTTCTTCAAGAGGGGAGAATGAGGACACAGTCGCAAGCAATTAAAGCAAAACCAAACTCCAACAGTATAAATAATGCAATATCCAGTGTCTGGCATCTACTTACTATCTCCTGGGCTCCTCCGAAGGGCTTGTGCCATTTCTCTAGCCCTGGCCTCTGCAGCACATACAACCTGTCTTCTAGGCTCCAGTTGGCTCCACTCCACTCCTTACTGTTCTTGGTGGTCATTCATGGTACTGACATCTCCAAAATGTGGTGTTTCTGCTACAGCTGTGCGACACTGTCACCGATAGCCTCTCATTGGCTCTCTTCAGGAATGCCTACCCTGCTACACAATGCTTCAACTGCTCTCAATGACCCCTTCATGTCTTCAAACCCAGAACCACCTGGGTAACTCTTACACTACTAAGTTTGGCTGCTAGCATACAGCTTTAGGAACACAGTTTGTGTGTGTGTGTATGTGTGTGTGTGTGTGTGTGTGTGTGTGTGTGTGTGTGTGTGTGCTGACACTATGGAAACATCTCCCAGAAGACTTCACATCAATGATCTGGTCTCTTATTCACCACTATGGCTTCAGCCCCAGCTGAGCAGCATCGATTATCCCAACAAAGCCAAGGTTCCACTTTAGTGGTTCTGGTCTCTTGTAAGTCACAGTTGATTATTCAGCTCCAGCTGACCAAACACACTGTATTCTTCAGTATTCTTCACACAAACGGTACAGTAGGGTCTTTGTTTTCCTCTGAAAGTTTACAGTGTAGATATGCGCTGCTCTCAGCATTCTTAACAAGCTCCTACAGAACAACATACCAAGCTTTGGACACTTAATGGCTGTTCTCAAACAAAGCTTCAAAGGCCTTCCATAATCCTCCCCAAACCTACATGGTCAGGTCTGGTACAGCACTACCCCACTATCCTGGTACCAATTTCTGTCCTGGTTAGGTGTCTTAATCACTGTTCTATTGGTATAAAGAGTCACCATTACCAAAGAAACTCTTATAAAAGGAACTGTTTGATTAGACGTTTGCTTACAGTTTCAGAGGGTTAGTCCATTATTACCATGATGGGGAGGTGTGGCAGGAGTAGCTCAGAGCTACATCCTGATCCATGGGCAGACTGCAAACCTGAGCCAAGCATGGGACTTGGAATCCTCAAAGCTCTCCCCTACACTTCCTCCCACAAGGTCGGACCTGCTGATCCCCTAAGTGCATCAAAGAATTTCACTTCCTGGTGACTAAGGATTCAAATATATGAGCCTGTAGGAGCAGCTTATTCAAACCACCACATTAGGGTTACATTGCTGTGATGAAACACCATGAACAAAAGCAATTTGTAGTGGAAAGGGTTTTTTTTTTTGGCTTACTCTTCCACATCACAGTTCATCACTGAAGGAAGTCAGGACAGGAACTCAAACAGGGCAGGAACCTAGAGACAGGAGCTGATGCAGAGGCCATGGAGAAGTACTGCTAACTGGCTTCCTTTCCATGGCTTGCTCAACCTGCTTTCTTACACAACCCAGGACCACCAACCCAGGGATGGCACCACCCACCGTGGGCTGAGACATAAGTCACCTCCTTCTGGATTTGTAACACTTAGTGTTTAGTATGTGCCATTCTGAGATGAGGGTGAATCACACTCTACATATTACAGATGATTTATGCATTGTTTTAATTTAAATGTGGGGTGCAAAGGACCTTGTTTCTGGTCCCAATTAACCTCCACTGTTTCTTATTATATAAATAAATATATAATTGTTATATAAATACACATGATTATATGTATGTTTTTGTATTATCATTAGCATGTGTTAATTATATATAATAATAGGTATCACTAGCACTTTACATGTATATAATGTTTTTGAGCATGTTCACCCCATTCTCCTTTCTGTGTTCCATCCATTCCCACTGATCCCTTACTCTTCCCAACCAATCCTCCTCTTTCATGTCATAAAAAAAAAAAAAAAAGACCCAGTGAGAGTTGTTAGGGTTGCCATAGGGACATAGATGTTGTTTCCAGGAGCATGGGCACCTCACAGTGAAGAAAAATGTCTCTCCTTCCCCATATCGACTGTTGTCTTTATGTAGGAGGAAAGGTCTCCCTCTTCTTCTGACTCCCACATTGTTTCTTACCCTAAGCTTTGTAGGCATCATGTAGATATCCCACGCGGTGGCCACTCAACAGTCACTGCTTCCACTTAGCTTCTGCAGCTACTTCTGCCCACTGGGGGGTGAGGGAGACTCCCCTGACACCAGCACCAATTTGTTGGCATTGTTATTTAAACAATTTGACAAAAAACATCAAGGCCATTTAGCAAAACCAGAATAGCTTCCCCAATTGGGCTTATGGTCTCTGGCCATGAACTCTTGACCCAGTTTGCAGTACCAGATGAGAAGTCCCTCTTATGGTGCAAGCCTCCATCCAATCAGAAAGCAGTTGGCGACCCTATGACAGACACATCTTACCTGGATGGTCAGGAGTGTTGCTTGTAGGACCCATGGCTGGGAAGGACTGTGATGGCAAGCACCTTCTAGTAATCTAGGGTCTACCCAGCAGGGAGAACACTTCCAGAGTAGTTCCAGCTTTATTTCTCTATGCCTTGAGACCAGAACACCATGTCTCGGCAGCAAGGTCTTAATATCTAGCTCTAGCAAATAATCACCAATAGTGGCAATTGCTTATACTTTTCAGCACAGAAACACACAAAAAAAAATTGAAATCAAGAGAAAAGGATAAAAAACATAGAAGACATATTTGAAGGTCTACCACACATTTAATCTGTGACAAAAAGAACCTACATATAATGGAACACTATCTCAAGAGTTAATGGCTGAGAAGTTTTCAAAACTGGCCAAGGATACTAATCCATGATTCAAAAACCACTGTAACACCCAATCAAAATAGCTTTTAAAAAGTATAGGATCATTGCAGTAGAGACAAAGATGAAAGATGTATCCTTAAAAGCACTTAGGATGGAAAACCCCAAACTAGCTGCCTGTTATCTAGTACCTGTTAATCTCTTAACAAGCACAACAGAAATCATGAGAAAGGATTTCAGCCTACTGATGAGGATGTCATCAGTAAACTGAAAGATTAGAGTCACCTCAAAGTTTATACCCAACAAACATATCCTTTAAGAAAGAAGATGAAAGTAATCAGTTTAAAAAAAAAAAAAACAGGACTACTCGCTCGGAACCTAAGACAGCACTAGGGCAGCAGAGAATCGACCTGACCAGGGGCACAAATACCTTCCAGTCTGTGCCAGCACTGGGTCACCTAGGGTTCGGATTCGGCAGACACCCCCATGGTCCCTAGAGGACTGCCAAAGCGATCTTAGGATCACTGGTGAGTGGAACACAACTTCTGCTCCAAACCAATTGCCCACAGGACATGAGACAGCACTAGGGAAGTAGAGAACCAGCCTGACCAGGGGCACAAATCCCTTCCAGTCTGCACCAGCACTGGGTCACCTAGGGCGCGGATTCAGCAGACACCCCCATGGTCCCTAGCAGACTGCCCAAGCGATCTTAGGATCACTGGTGAGTGGAACACAACAGCTACTCCAATCCAATAGTGACGAGCCTGTGACAGCAGGAATAAGAACACCAGAGCCTTTCCTGACCAGAGGCTCAGGTTCCTTTTAATCAGTTCAGGTTTACCTTGGTTTCAAACAGACCAGACAACTCCACAGTCCTCAAAGGAGACACCACTTCCA
>NC_034593.1:60812888-60813865 GCF_900095145.1 Mus pahari
ACCCCAAAAAAGCCCGGGACCAGATGGGTTTAGTGCAGAGTTCTATCAGACCTTCAAAGAAGACCTAATTCCATTTCTTCTCAAACTATTCCACAAAATAGAAACANANGGTATTCTACCCAATTCATTCTATGAAGCCACAATTACTCTGATACCTAAACCACACAAAGATCCTACAAAGAAAGAGAACTTCAGACCAATTTCCCTTATGAATATGGATGCAAAAATACTCAATAAAATTCTCGCAAGGCAAATCAAAGAACACATCAAGACAATCATCCATCATGACCAAGTAGGCTTCATTCCAGGGATGCAGGGATAGTTTAATATTCAGAAATCTATCAATGTAATCCACTATGTAAACAAATTCAAAGATAAAAACCACATGATCATCTTGTTAGATGCTGAGAAAGCATTTGACAAAATCCAACACCCATTCATGAAAAAGTCTTGGAAAGATCAGGAATTCAAGGCCCATACCTAAACATAATAAAAGCAATCTACAGAAAACCAGTTGCCAACATCAAAGTAAATGGGGAGAAGCTGGAAACAATCCCACTAAAATCAGGGACTAGACAAGGCTGCCCACTTTCTCCCTACCTATTCAATATAGTATTTGAAGTTCTAGCCAGAGCAATTAGACAAGAAAAGGAGATCAAGGGGATCCAAATTGGAAAGGAAGAAGTCAAAATATCATTATTTGCAGATGGTATGATAGTATACATAAGTGACCCTAAAAATTCCACCAGAGAACTCCTAAACCTGATAAACAGCATCAGTACAGTAGCTGGATATAAAATTAACTCAAACAAATCAATGGCCTTTCTCTACACAAAGGATAAACAGGATAAGAAAGAAATTAGGGAAACAACACCCTTCACAATAGATACAAATAATATAAAATACCTTGGTGTGACTCTAAATAAGGAAGTGGAAGATCTGTATGATAAGAACTTCAAGTCTCTGAAAAAAGAAAT
>NC_034593.1:60814350-60848106 GCF_900095145.1 Mus pahari
ACACACACACACACACATATTACTTGGTAGAGTGTTTGCCTTGCCTGTATGAGTATGAGACCTGTTTACAGCCTGGACCCTGAAATACTTCTTAAAATGGTTTAGTTTCTTTAAAGACACAAGCAATAACAGGCTCATTATAGGAAGAACAAATAATTATTTTAAAGAAAGGAACACACTACACACACACACACACACACACACACACACTTGCACACCTGAAACTCAAAACCACCCTCATCCCTTCCTCAAAAACACAGAACATGGCTATGTGTGTATGACCCCAAAAGTCTGGGTTTCTCCAAGAAAGACAAGCTATACTTCTGAGGATGGACGTGTCTCCGGCACCGTGTAAGAATGACCCCTGCAGGTTAGTTTTCAGGCAGCAGGTAGTTTAGTAATGGAGGCCTTGCAGAGCAGGAGAAAGGACTCTAGTGGGAGTTGAGGGCCTCAGATCTCTTCTGGATCTTGACATAAATCATTAACTCGACTTCAGCAGGTCACCTCTCCACTCTGGGTCGAATTATGTTACTACCTCCATTGAACAACGGGTTTGGAAATGAAGCCCTTTAAGGTTCCTTCCAATAAGGAAAACACATACCTTTGTGATTACTTTTAGAGTGCAATTTAGAGAATCGGTCGCAGAAAGTATCTATAGACACAGCCTCTGTGGTTGAAGCTGTTTGTGCCATCAGAGCAAATGGCTCAAAATGGCCAGCCCTTTTCCAGACCTGCTGCATCTATGCACAGCCCTGTTGGCAGTTTTCACAGTACATTTCTAAACAGCAGCTATTATATGGACGTCATTTCTTCATTTCTGCTTCCCAAGTTCCTCTGACACCTCTATTTCCATTCCCCGCATGCTCCGGAAATAGCTTGCCTCACTTCACATGTCGGTGTTGATTAGCACCAAGGCAGAGGATGTTCATCTGAACGGGCAGAGATTAAATAATTGAGACAGCCCATAAAAGCTTTTTATGCTAGTGTTCTTACATATCATCTAGGGACAACCCACTTCGGTTTAATGCCTTCCTGACCCATTTTGGGGTTCACAGAGACATGCTGGGACACTGTTCACGAGTTGTTTGTACCGACTCCTTTGCAAGCAAATGAAATATCCTTGAAAGGTGGCAGTCGCACATGCATATCGGTAAAATTCAGACTCTGGGGCTCTGTGCTTGATGTAGGAGCCGCAGTGGATGCTGGGAAATAAGCCGGCTCCTCTGTAAGCAGCCGGTGTTCTTAACTGCTGCACCATCTCACCAGCCTTCCTACCTCGTGTTGCCGTTTTTGCATTTGCTTTTTTAGTTGTTGATGGTTGTTTGTTTTGTTTTTTTTTTAACTGCGAGCTGATATAATAAACAAAATATATTCTTTTGGGGGTGGGTAACCCTGGCTGTCCTGGATTTCTTAAGCTTTCTTTTATTTCTTTGGTATGAGCTATGTACGGTGTGCCTTCATGCCTTCCTATTGTATCCTGGGGGTAGTAAGAAACCTTTAGGTACCTCTGCCCACTGTAATGCCTCGCTTTCTATCCGGACTATACTTAGGCCAGCATTGGTGAATGAATCAAGTAATAAACTCTTTGGCCTTTTGTTTGCTTTTTAAAATCTGTTGTTTTCTTAGTTTCCTTGAACTCAAAATTCTCCTGTCTCAGCCTTCACACTGGGATTTCTGGCATGCACTAGGGTGTCCAGCTGAGCTGTCAGTTGGCCATTTCAAAACTAAACAAGGTAGAAACAAATACAGAAAAGACATAGTCAGCGGTCCCGAGTGACCTGATGCTCACCCACTCTGTCTCCCCACCGCCCTGCTCCCCTCCCCCACCCCAGTGCGTTTCACTTTGGTTGGCTGATATTCTCCGATTAAGTTGCAATCGCCATAATTGCACAAGTCTATACTGACTTATGTTGTTAATATGAGGGGTGCCAGTTACAGTGGGCAAATCCCGGGTTTTTCATGTGTGCTAGATCAGTGCCCGATCTCTCAGATACACCCTTAATCCTCTAAAGAAGGCAGCCTTGTGCACATGTGCCAAGCAGTTATCTTTATAAATAGTTCATCAAGCAATTCCCGCTTATAAAATCTTATTTTTTTGCTATGCCCACCCAGAGCTTGTTCAGAACTCAAAGCAGGAAAAGAGCTGTCTGCGCCTCTGTACTCATGTGATCAGATATAATTCAAATAATGCAAAAATAGTTAAGGAAGAAAAGGGAGCAAATTTAAAATAAATATGTTCAGTTTGGGGCTTCCAAGCTCTGCCATTTCCTTCGTTTCCAATCACACAATCATATTCTGCTTATTGTGTAGTTCATGTCTTGTTCCCAGCCTCCCCCACCCCACCCCACCCACACACACCTCGTCCTTTTCCCCCAAGTGTTTTTGAGTCCCTGATACCCCCGCCTCAGGTGCAGAGGAGCCAGTGCCTGGCACTCAGTACACATGTTTGGTGGCTTTCCGTTGAGTGACTCATTGCTCAAGCAGATGCCTTCCTTACCCTGACTCCCTCCCACCTCCTTCTGCCCAGTTCCAAACTTGAGTTTATCCAACACTCGTTTTTCTCGGTTTCTGCTATTCTTAGGCTGCCGAGAGATGCTGAGGGGTGGGGGGCGACTCTGTCAAGTGGGCCTCCACCGAAGCAGACCGCCAACCCTCACACAGCCCCCGCGTTTATCTCCTGGTGCTGCGACAGGAAGTTGCACACAGTGATCTTCAAACTCAGCTGTGGCCACAGCCGTGACTCCTGACTCCGTGACTCCGACAGTTACCGGCAACTTCTGTGGCTGATTCTCACCACTTCCTATGCTGTCCCTCTCCGACTTCCCTGTTCCTACGCTGTTTCTGGTCTAAGCGAGCTTGCGGCACTTTAAGCCTCCTCCCAAAATTGTTTTAAGTCACTCTTTAAAACATTAGACTTATTTGCTTTTATTTTACTTTTAATGTTCATAGGTTATTTTGACAAAGCTCTTTGTAAACTTAATCGTGAGGCTGTATTGTATTCTGTAATATGCTAACCACATTTAAGCTTCTCTAATGAAAGACGTACACATATTTTGGCATGTATTTCGTTATTACAATTTTTTTCTTTTGCATTTCTGAAATTCTTTAAGGTATATTCCTGGCTTTACTGGGGTCAACGGCTCCAAAAAGTTCAGATTCTTGATAAACTTTGTCAAATTTATTTTCAGAAACATTTTCATTATGAATTCCCTTTCATACCTTTGTCAACCTGAAAGGATTTATTTCATGTCCCTGTATTCAGTTGAGCCCTCTCATATCTTTTTAACATAGTTATTAACTACAGCTTTCTTCGGTGAGTTGTCTTTTAATGATTTTTCTCATTGGCCTACTGGGGTCCTCATGTTCTTAATTACTTTGTCTGTGTTATTGATACATTTCACTGAGTAATTTGTGTGACGAACTCTCCAGGTTGGTCGTTGTGGTTCCAGGATTCTCCCGTCTCTGCCTCCCTCCACTGGGCTTGCAGATGGGGGCTCCAATCTGCCTTTGTCTTTAATCTCAGATCCACAACAAGGTCTGAAATCTTGTATCATCTCTCATGAAAGTTAGTTTGTAAGATATTAGCATATGTTCTGCTGTGATATAAAATTTTCCCCATCCATCCTGGGAATTATTCTATTTTTGGAGTTTTGAAATATTTGTATTAATTCTTTGAGAATTTCGTGTAATATATTTTGGTCGTCTCCTCCCAGATGCACCCTCCCCTCCTCTACTTTTTAATTTTTGAGTCTAGTTTATGTAGTCCAAGTACCCTTGGGTGTGGCCTGCCTGGAGTGGGGTTGACCTATTGGGGGGGGCCACACCCTTAAAAATTAACAGAGTCTTTCTCTCCCTGCAGCTGTCAGAGGTCAACACCTCTCTAGCTAGTGCTGAGACTCTGGGCCCCTCTCCCCTCCCCCATCTCCATGCCAGGGATTTTGTTCCTGAACAGTTGTGATTACTGGCCTGCATACCCTGGACTTGCGTGACCTAAATAATAATTGAGCATGACATTTCAGAATCCAGTCCATGTACTGTTGATTTAAATGCTTCTTAGTGATAGTAACTCCAACCGTGTGTTCAGAGGACATGATTTGAGAAGGGAAAGCCCTCCACTACCTCCAGTGTGCACAGCTGCTCTTCCAACCACCTCTCCAGGAGGAATTGCTAAGCTACACACAGAGCCACTATCAGTCTTGACTGGCTCAGAAACTAACTTCCCTGTGTGTCTTAGTTCCTGTGAACCAGTCAGTGAGGTTTTCTATTGCTTTGTTCCTCTGACTCTTCACAGGGATTAATCACTCCAGATTTTCTTTTCTTTTTCTGGGCAGGAATGCTTCCACTTTCGTCAGCTCTGTCTTGTTTTGCTCTGTGTTGTTTTGTTTGAGGCAAGCGTCATGATGTAGCCCAGGCTGGCTGAACTTGAAATCCTCCTGCCTCGGCCTCAAGGTTGGACCACCACATTAGGCTCTTCAGCTCCCTTCTGTGTCTGAGCTCCCTCTCCTCTGTTCATCAGAACTCTTCTATTCCATGAATGAAATACTTCCCAACTCTGGAATGAAAAACAAATGCAAGACTCATAAGCTAAACTGTTGCAATTTTGCCTTTTGTCCAGATACTATCACATCTGTTGGGAATAGAGAGGAAAGTAAGGTGAACTGAGTTCTTGGGACCTGCAGTGTGTGCTGGGACCTGCAGTGTATGCTGTGACCTGCAGTGTATGCTGGGACCTGCAGTGTATGCTGGGACCTGCAGTGTATGCTGGGACCTGCAGTGTATGCTGGGACCTGCAGTGTGTGCTGTGATACAGCAGCACATGAACTGTGCCAGCTACACACCAACAAGGAGACATAACAGATATTATTAGCTAAATCAAGGACAGAAGTGGCCAAAAATCTTACTTCCATCTGGATGCAGCAGTGTTTCACACTGAGTATTAGAGCAGAGGAAAAGCAGATGCTCTGTCTCCCTCCTTTGTGTCTCTACTACAATGATGACAGTCATGCCCCTGCAGATCATCACTGTCCAAAATGTTAACTAACACTGTTAACCTGGGCCTCAAAACTTGGTTACTTGGTTTATTTTTTTAAGTGGGTTTAAAAGGCTTTTAATAGGTACTCCAAAAACATTTTCCCAAAGAGGCTATATTTGCGTAATATTCTCCCATCTTCAAGCATCCCTCTCATCACACTTGTATTTTAAGAGAGCAGCAACACTATGCTGGGTTCAAACCCCACCTCTTACACTGCCTCAGGAGGTTAAGCTTAGCTCTCTAAAGCCGTTTCCTGGTTGTAAAACAGTGACAGCAATGGCGTCTGGCATATAGGGTTTATGAGGACTGGACAAAATGATAATGGACAATTGTCTGTGACACTCCCTGGCAACAACACGAACACAATAAACATTAGCAGCTGTCACCAGCAAGCAGCAATGCCACTCCTCCCTGAGTCACCCTAGCTAGAATATTTGGGGTGAAAAATCCCCTAAACACAAGTGGAAAAAGTACCAAGACTCCCTGGAGGACAACACTGCTCAAGGACTGAAGACACTCAGCTATCTTAATGACACAGAAGACCCTGGCATTAAAAAATAATAGCCTAGCTGGGCAGTGGAGGCTCACACCTTTAATCCCAGCACTCAGGAGGCAGAGGCTAGAGAATGTCTGTGTTCAAGGCCAGCCTGATCTACAGAGAGGGTACCAGGGCAGTAGGATACACAGAGAAACCCTATTTTGAGAAGCCAAACCACATACAAATCATGCAAACAAAATAACAGACTATTGGTTCCTCCTGGAGTAAACAGCCTTCTGGAAGGCATTTTCTGCATTCTGTATATTACCAATGATATTTTTTTTACTATCAAAAAAGTAACAGTTATTGATTTTGGTTTGGTTTGGTTGGGTTGGGTTGGGTTGGGTTGGGTTGGGTTGGGTTGGGTTGGGTTTTAAGTGGAAATAGCTCCAATTTAGAAGGCATGCTTCTTCAGAAAGTCATGGGCTCAGTGTAGAGTCTCCCAGTTCACTCCCTCAGCCCAGCGCCCGAGGCATCCATCTGTCCTTAGCTCAGCAAAGAGATCTAAGTTATGAGGCTTTTATTTTAAAAGTTCCCAATCAGTTTGTTCAAGGAAAAAAAAAACACATTAATTTGGAATTCTTTACGGAACTTTGTATACAACTCGGTGACGTTTTGCTTGCCAGATCCCCAGATCTTGTTTCAGATGATAATGGTGTTTGGTAGAATTTGTAGAATCCATTTTTGTAGATTTGTAGAAGCAATTTGTCAGATGGCTGCCCCGAAACCATTGCAGCAAATTAGTTTAGCCCTATTTAAATACAAGATAGATCATTTTCTATTGCATTACAAGAACGCACTGCTTAAACTCTTTATAGAGCTATATTTTTTTTTTTGGATGCAGGAATATTACTATCTAGCTTCTAGAGGAAAACCACGCCAAGCTGTTCCTACCTGTTATGTAAAGGATGCTGTTAGTGGGGGTAAGACACAGAATGTGCTCTCAGATCCTTGACATGAGTTAAGTTCCTGTCCTTACTAGAGCATCTCTCCCTCGCTGTGAAAACTCCAGAGGAAATGAGGTTGTAAAGGTCTCCCTCCTGCAGTTGCTTCTCTGACAACCAGCTAGATCCAAAGCTTTGCTCTGACACTGAAGGAAACACTTAGAACAGAAAGCTAATCGCACTCTTCCTTCTGAACACCAGTTGGCCCTGTGTTTTCCTGGTCTATTTTCCTTCTCCTTTCTTTGAAACCAATGGGCTCAGTCCCTGTGAATTTCCCAAGCAACAGGTCACGGAGTAAACAGAGGTGTGTAACTATAAAGTGCAGGTTCAGACCAGCTTCCTGGAAAAGATGGTTAGAGAGTCACTACCATCTAGAACTGCCCAGAGAGATCTATAGCTTCCACACACAGCGCATGGAAGAACCCGGCTCAGCGAGAGACTTTGCCCTCAACTACCTCCTCACCCTGGACTGCACAACCACAACTCTCATTTTCTTTTAAAGAATTTTTTTAATTTTGTAATTAAAATATAATTACACTGTTCACCCCCCCCCCCGGTTTCCCTTCCTCCCTCCAAACTTCCCTATGTCTCACCCTGCCCTCACTTTCCAATTTATGGCCACTTTTCTTTAAGTGGTACTGCTCCATCTATATGCATAAATATGAACTCAACCCGCTGAGCCCATTTTCTGTTGCTTGTATGTATATAAGTTGCTATTGGAAAACTGATTTAAAGGCTCATTTCTGGACAGGATTAATTCTCCTTGGTTACCTGTAGCTCTTTCTCTAGGGGTAGGGTTTTATAAGACTTTAAAATTATATGTTTATATATGCATGTCGGTGTGAGGATATGTGCACAAGGATGCAGGTGCCCTCAGAGTCCAGAAGACAGTCTTGATCCCCTGACAGTGGAGTTGTCCCTTCCCAGTCCAGGGTACACGTTGGGACCAGTACTTAGCTTCTAGAGGGCAGCACCCGGTTCTTACCCACTGAGCCGTCTCTTTGGTTCCATTATGTCTCATTTTCACAAATATTTTCAGCAGTAACACAAGAAAAGCCACAGAGACAAATGATAAAACACAACTTTATACTTCCATTCACTTGCAAATCCAAATGCTTTACAGTGAACTTCCAGGTGCCTAGTTACCTACAGAACTTAAAGGTGTGAAAAGGAAGATTTCACCGCATGGATTCAACCCTCAGCGACTGCTGCTCACACTAGCTAAGACAACGCCCCGTGCCTCGGTTTCCTTGTCTGTAAAGATGAGAATTGTATCAGTTACTTCTGTAAAACTGTGGCCCAAACAGCTGACAGAGGGATTTAAGGGAAGAAGATTTTGCTTTGGCTGACAGCTGTGGAGTATTCAGCCCCGTGGTCAGTGGCTCTGTTTCTGGGTCCACTGTCAGGCAGGTTACCATGGTAGCAGGATTAGGTGACTCAGGAGCATCTTAATTAGTTGGCAGACAGGAAGTTTAAAAAAGGACAGAAATTAAAAAAAAAAAAAAAGAGTCACATAACGTATAACATACTCCACACCATCCCAACCCACACTGCCAGTGACATACTTCCTCTGATTATGTGTCTTCTCCCCGTGCTATCTCCCAATAATGCTATCATATTATGTATTCAACAAGGGATCAATCCATTGATTGATCCATGACCCAGTTGTCTCTGAAACATCATTACAGACATACGCAAAGATGGGTTGCACTGACCCCCTAGCCATTTCTTAATCCAATCAGGCAGACAATTAAAACTAGTCATCTCAGGGATAATAGTAACAGTATTGGCTTACATCATTATTATCTCCATCCATCAGAGCTGTCTAGTACCAAGAGTATTGGGAATGGTATACTATTTTTTTAAAAAGAACATAGGCAAAGCTTTAGTTTTGGAACTTTGATCACATTCCACATTCAAGCTCACTTCTATTTGCACGGGCTGGGAGAGTGTCTCAGTGGACTTTGGCTTGTTTGCAAAGCCCTGGGGCCCATCCCCCACATCTCCCCAGACATTTCCGGTTTCAGACTGTAGGGGGACTATTTCATAAAAACAGCTAGAAGAATCTTTTTCTCTTTTTCCTTTCTTTCTTTCTTTCTTTCTTTCTTTCTTTCTTTCTTTCTTTCTTTCTTTCTTTTTTTTTTCTCTTATCTTTTTTTTTTTTTTTTTAACATTTCTTCTATTCCAAATGCATTAATAAGCTATCTGTGCAGCCAGGGCCTTGAGAAGCCAAGATCTTTGAAAGCTGGAGAACTTCCTGGAAAAACCCCTACTGTTGGCACTCTCTGCTCAGGCACTTGCCAATTCATAAGCACAGTGGGTATGAATCGAAAACTGAGACGCTGGGCAGAAAATGGCTGTTATCAGGAAAGAGAATGTGACTTGAGGAGGCTCAATTAAAAAAACAATTTTTTATTTAAAAAGCTGAAATTCAGATGCACCAAGTTAACCAGGGCTTCAGACAGAACCCTGAAGGGAGAGTGTAAAATGGAGATTCTTGTATGGACAGAGGTGCTCTTTGCTCCTGTGTCCTTCCTCATTTTAAGCAGAGCAGGGCAGGTGTTAGACAGACAGAATAAAAAGCAGTTGAGAAATTATGCAGAGGTAATCAAGGTCCTGTGGAGATGAACAAATAAACACTGGGGTTCAGAGCCCCCCCCCCCCAGAGCAGGGAAGCCTCAGGAAACACCATGTACCCTCAGTAGAAACTCACTCTAGAAATAAGCACAAGTACATAAAGACTAGCTTTTACAAATGGAACCTCAAGCCAGCTTGATCCCTGCTGGATTCTGGGGTTTCTGATTTTGGTCTGACTGCTGACACCCCTGAACACAAACCGTGTGTGTGTGTGTGTGTGTGTGTGTGCGTGTGTGTGTGTGTGTGTGAGAGAGAGAGAGAGAGACAGACAGACAGACAGACAGACAGAGACGTCTACCAGTCAATAGAAAATTACCAGCTATAGAGAGGCAGGTTCAAGAGCAAAATATACATTCAGCTCATACACAAGTAATCCAGACATTAGAATAATCAGACTCAGAACATAATGACTGTGAACATGGTAAGGAGAATGGATACAAGATGGGGGGCTGTTTTAAGGACCTAAAGTCTATATAGTTTTAAAATCTAAGTAGAAATTCTAGTACCAAAAAATAAAAATGCAAGCTAAAAAGTCAGCCTTGAATAACAGAGCCTAGCAGTTGTTGAGACGTAAGTGAAGAGAGTCTGAGTGACCTACAAGAGTGAACTGGTGGAAAACAGGCAGGTGGAAACACCTGACCCCAGTTCTTAGAAAGGAGGAGGAAATTCCAAAAAAGCATCATCAATCATGCAGAAGGTTTCAAGAGGCTGTCTACATGTCAGATCGGAATCCTAGGAGCTTGTTGATGGAAACCTGAAATGAGCTCAAGGTGGAAACTATAGGCATTATTTGGAGAGCTCATTCATAGCTAAGAACTTTCCAGAGCTGCTTTAATCAGGCTATGGATTCCTGAAGAGAAAGTTCAACCTGGAACTCCAGGTTACCACCTCAACTTCCCCAGTCAGTTTCTCCTGGACACTTGTAAGGCCCTGCTCTCTCGGTCAGGTTACTGCAGTCGTCTCTGCTGGACATTATAAATTCTCTAGTTGATGATGTATTCCTATCTTCTTCCTGTTTCTACTGCCACTTGATATTTATGTATTATTTATTATTTATTGTACTTTCACTTGCCTTAAACTTAATAAATTCACCCACTCAAAACTGAAACTATGGCTGTCATAAGCAATCCTCTCCACAGTTGAAAACAGCCCTCACACACACACGAGACTGCCTTCACTAAGCAAATGCTCTGCCACTGGCTAGATCACCAGCCCTCTTTCTCATGTCATTGCTCAGGATGGCCTGCCACCCTGCGGCCAGGCAGGCCTTGAACTTGTGCCTCAGCCTCACACATAGCTGGAATTACAGGCTGTACCCCTCACTGACTCAGCGTCTACCAAATTACCTTAAAATGATGGTCTTGTCTTTTCGTTTCCAGCATTAAAATCTCTCGTTCATTTTTTTCTTTCCTTATATCATTGACCTCTGTCTCTCATACAGTACTAAATATTATCTATTAGGACTAATAGGCAAATGAACAAAAAATAACCAAACAAACTTAAAGAAAAGTAGTATTACAGAGGAAGGCAAAATCATCAAAGCTGGGCGTGGTGGCGCACGCCTTTAATCCCAGAACTCAGGAGGCAGAGGCAGGCAGATTTCTGAGTTCGGGGCCAGCCTGGTCTACGAAGTGAGTTCCAGGACAGCCAGGGTTATACCGAGAAACCCTGTATTGAAAAACAAAACAAACAAATAAACAAAAAATCAGAAAATGTTTGCCAAACGTATACAGAGAATAAGTACGTGGTGAGTGCTCACGATCACCATGGAGTGCTCACCCGTGGAGTGCTCACTGTGGAGTGCTCACCCATGGAGTGCTCACCCGTGGAGTGCTCTCTGTGGAGTGCTCACCCAGGAATGGGACACCTGTATCCCAGCCTTCACTGCAAGGTTTAGAGACCATGAGGAAGAGGGCTTGGAAACAGTGTAAAGGGCAGAGGTCAGGGAAGACTGAGGAGAAACACCGTTTCTCTGGAATACAGCAACACTGCACTGGCCAACCCAAGGCAGCTGGCGTCTGCACAACACCTTTTCAGGTTCACCCAGGCAAGATTCCAACACGAGCATGAAGGAGTTCATGAGCCCCCACCCTTAGCTGAGGGACCATGACATTTTAGGACTTCTTCAGGAGGGACATTCAGGCTTTGTGTGTGTGTGTGTGTTGGAGGGGGTGACTCCTGGTTAGTTGACTCTGCTTCCAATTTAAGAGTGTTTAAACAAGACAAATTAAACTCATGACAGAAGTGAGTGAAGGATTGTTGGTGAAAGCCTGAGGGATAAATATGATCAAAATACATTGTATCATGTGTGAATTCTACAAGAATAATTTAAAAGTTGTATTTTAAAAGCATGGGTTGGGAACTGTGTCTGGTGGCCAAGAATGTTACACTGAACAGAGGCTCTGGCCTCATCTGGATGGCAGGAACTACTTTTTTGTAAGAGTCTGCCCTCTAGGAAAGGAACAGCTCCCTTATGTGAGCTTCATCGTCACCTCCTGGACACGCACAGCTCTACGTTAAACTATTACGACATTGGCGATTCTAATCATCGATTGCCCCTTGTCCCCAGCTCACAGCCACAGGGACCTCACTGATCAGAGCTGCTATGGTGTCCTTCTTATTGACTTTACTATGGCCTTTTCCGCAGAGGTCCACCCTGCTGAGCGCTCACTCATCTCTGTCCAGGCTTCAGTGGACTTCGGAAGGAAGAAGCACCCCCTTCTCTCCTGTGCTCCCAAAGGCTTGTGGTTACAGAGATGGTTGCTCCAGTAGGAGGCGGGCTCTGACAGCTGGATGGGTCTGGGAAAGCCAGACACATGGCTGGCTCCAAGTCCATGACCAGGCAGGGCATCCTCTCTCTGCATACACAGTGAGGAGGCTGTCTTGGGGTAGAAAGGAGTTAAGTTCCAAGGAACCTCCTACCCCAAACCTCCAAAATACAGCTTGTCATTGCAAGCTTCGAACTCTCACACTATTTTTTTTTCAGGAGGTGGGACTACTCTCAATAAGCCTGGGAAGTTATCAAGTGTCAGCCTGTTGCCCCACTGGGAATCCCTTCAGCTCACCTTTGTTCTCCATCTTGAATGGAGCCATGGGTTGGCCATATCCTGCCATCTACTCCCTTGGA
This sequence comes from Mus pahari, assembly GCF_900095145.1. Classification (NCBI taxonomy): domain Eukaryota; kingdom Metazoa; phylum Chordata; class Mammalia; order Rodentia; family Muridae; genus Mus; species Mus pahari. The sequence continues at coordinate 60,826,629 of NC_034593.1, forward strand.
TCTGAGCTGAACCCTTGCATCCAGATTCTACATTGCTGCTGAAGGGATCTTTCCACCGTGCACATCCAAGAATATCTCTATGGTAAAATTCCAGAAAGGCTAAAGATGTCCAAAATCTCTCGGTAATGACCAGTATCACAACTTGCAACACTCTCCGTTCCCATCTGCCCTCTGCCTCCCTACTGTGTTGATTCCCATTTCCAGAACTAGCTTAGAATGTATCCCACTGGCAGCCAGGTAATGCCTTCTTGCAGATCTGAAGGCTTGCAGGAGCCTTTGCTGCCTCTTAGGCTCCTGCAGAGCTATGGCCTTGCTCTCTCTGAGCCCTTTTCTCCCAAGATACTGTGCAGTCGTCGCACTAAATCAAAACTGCCAGAACTGAGTTTTAAGTGATATATAGCCACCACATCTATTTTGTTCCTTTTTATGTTCAAGGCAGGACAGTTTCGCAAATCACATTGAGTCAGACTCAGTGTCCATGATGGACAGACAAGTGGGTAGCTTGTGCTTCTTCGGAGGGGGCACTGGGCAGCGTGTTAGGGCTAGGGGGTAGTGGGGCGGGACAAACCTGTCCCAGGACAAGAGTGGCTACTCGCAGGCCAGCCAGTTTTGCTTTCGCTCTGAGTGTGGTGGGCGGTGGGACGGTCCCGGATCTCCTCAAACGGGCACTCCGAGAGTTAATTCGAAAGCGCCACCAGCCCTGGGGGCGATCGACGCACTTGTCCTTGAGATGTAGAGACAGAGAGAGAAAGCAAGAGACACAGTCCTGGGAAAGTCCTGCCGGCTATCCAGACAATTATAAAAATGTGTCCCCCAAGGTCAATGTTCCAACCGCCTCACCCTCGGCATCCAGCAGCTCCTCTCAGTGCCGGTCCAGCATGTGTCAATCACGCTGTAAGTAGCTGAGGGCTGGGACCACCCTAGGGTGACTTGATCAGGGGAGAAGGCTTGAGAAAAAACAGAGAGGAGCCCTGGACCCATTAAGGGAGACTAAAGGGCTGCCAGCAATTGCAGGCCAAGGGAAGGAAGAGGGGAAGGATGGTCGTGCTAGATTGCGCTGCACCGAGCATGGTCTCATTATAGAACAACCCAGGGGGCTACTGCTATGCCCATTTCACAGACGAGAACTAAAGCCCAGTCTTGAAGCCAAAGTAAGGAAAATGCAGGTCTCAGGCAGTCCCCAAACAAGACCTGGGAGGTCTTGTTTCATCTGTCAGCCCCGGGGAAGGGGTTAAATTATGCGAGGAGGGAGGTCAGTACCCAGAAGAAATGGATGGGAAAAATTGCCAGAATGACTGAAGAAAGCGGCAGGTCAAAACCAGTTGCCAAGCTCCACCTGCCCTTCGTTTCCCTTCCAGACCTCCTCTTTTTGGCCACCCTTGCCTTCCTAAACTACCTCAGTTTGGCCAGGGTCATTCCAGTCTCTGGACCTGCCAGGTGTCTTAGCCAGTCCCAAAATCTGCTGAAGACCACAGATGACATGGTGAAGACGGTGAGTTTTTCCTGTCCTTCTGGTTTCAAAGTCCCGCTGTTGAAATGACTTCAGACCTATCTGGTATCTGCTGGGAAGCCGTAGTTTATGGGTAGCTGGCAGGAACCTTGGAGGGTTTCAAGACTTCTAAATATAATCTAAAGGAAACTGTGTCTCCAGAGAAAGGAAGAATGGTAGTAAATTGTAACGGCATCCGTTTAGGCTGTGTCTACACAGAGGAAAGTGGTCATTTGCAATGTCCCTCCCAGCCTGCCTGTCTGTGTGGCACTGTGTCCGGTGCTCCCTGCTCTGCTTCAAGGCAGGTGGAACAGGGAGACAGTCACGAGGTACACTCTCTGTGCTCCACAAGCCATAGAGATGAATTAGATTGTCTCTCCCACTGCTCGCCAGTGTCCAGCACAGTGATGCCATCCCTTGTCGGATGGACACATCTCAGGGAGGACTCAGACATCAGATAGCAGGTCCAGCGTCCATTTTTCTGGGGCAAGTGCGATCCAGTTTTATTCACGGCTCCATTCATTTTTCTCAGGTTTCATGTTTGCATGCAAAATAGCCTTTTCCGTTGTAAAATTGCCACGGTTTCCTCTCGATTTTGCATCGAAGCTACAGCAAAATGCTAATGTGTTTGAGATACCCTGCAGCTGCTAGGACTGGAGACCCGTACATAGTAGAATTCTGGCTTAATTATGAATGGGTCCCCTGGTTCTATCCCCCAGCAGAGCATGCGTTCGTAGGCACCTGGGAACAGAGGAGGGAAGGGGGGACTCTGTCTTCCTGTTGCGTTTTTAAATCTTTCTTGAGGATCTTCTAGCTTATTGTCTTGTGGCTATCCCAAGATAAGCTGCGCTCCACAAGCCCTTCTTGGTGAATTCCTTTCTTTCCCTCCCGTCTTGCATAATGTGCTGTCGGGCTGTTCCTCAAAGCTCAATCTTAATTGAGTGGGGTTCCCAGGCAGGAGAGATGGCTCCGTGGTTAAGAGAGCTAGCTGGCTGCTCTTCCAGAGGTCCGGAGTTTCCCACACCCACATGGTGGCTCGAAACCATGGTAATTCTGGTCATAGGGAACCTGTTGTTTTCTCTGTGCCTCTGTGGGCACTGAGTACATGCTGCATAGACATACATGCAGGCAGAACACTTGTAGTCATGAAACCTTAAAATGAAGGAGAAACCTTAAGGGAGGTTTCCTGAGGAACCCCTGCAGAAAGGAGAGACTGTTTCCCTACGGTGCGTTTTGGTGTGGAGGGGATGAGGCGTTTAAAGTTAATTAGAGCTCCTCACTCCTCCACTGCCAAATACCAGCGCTGGGCTTCGAGACACAGTAGAATTCGACCTTGTTTTACTTTGGGTCACTATTGCTCTCTAGTTGAACACGGAATCCACAGGGGCACAATGCTGTCTGTTCTTTGTCACACCCCAGTACCATAGCCACATGGAAAAAGTCATCCCAACCTTCAGTCAGAGAGCTGTTGACTTCTTAATATGTTGTGTAATTCTGTTCGGTGGTGCTTTCCAGCACACCAGGGAATGAGAGACAGTCCCCTGTATGTAAATTAAAGCTCAACTAGTATTTAGGGCTTGCAAGTTTGTTACAGCCATCAAGCTGTGACTTTAACAGTTTCCTCTTTAGAAGTTAAACGAGAGAGAGAGAGAGAGAGAGAGAGAGAGAGAGAGAGAGAGAGATTCATAGGGCACAGCTGCTTGGCAAAAGGAAAAGCCACAGGATTCACCAGGAGCAAGCAGCACAGTGTGGTGCCGATGCTGATTAGTACAGCCTCCTGCAACCACCCCAGTGTTCACGGGGTGGGAAAATACCCTGCTGGCAGACAGCCTAGGCAAAGGGGGAGGAGGGTAGGGAGAGGAGCGTGCAGGAGGACGGTTTCTTCTCCGCTTATGAAGAGCCTGAGTTTCCTACAGGCCAAAGAGATGCTGGTTCAGAATAGCCAGCCTAGGCTCCGCTGACCCACTGGGGTGCAGGTCTCAGAGGGAGCCAGCTGTCTTGCTGACAGATTCACCTCAGCTTCTCCTTATGTTTTTCCCAGGCCAGAGAAAAACTGAAACATTATTCCTGCACTGCTGAAGACATCGATCATGAAGACATCACACGGGACAAAACCAGCACACTGGAGACCTGTTTACCACTGGAACTACACAAGGTATGGAGGACTCCCTCCCCACAAACACACACACACACACACACACACACACACACACACAATTAAGAGCCGTGCAGCCACCCTCAGCTGTCTCCAGACATTTGCTTGTAGCTATCAAACATGAGAGTTTTGAAAAAAAAGAAAAGTCACAACCATACCAGATACTTCTACAAGCTGAAGGATATACTCGGTAACTAGGAGCTGGGTATGGTGGTATAGACCTTTAATTCCAGCACTTAGTGAGTAGAGAAAGCCAGCTCCTGTTAAGTTAGAGGCCAGCCAGGGATACACAACAGGATTTCATCTTTAAAAAGAGAGGGGGTGTGGCAGGTGAAGCTCAGTTAGTGAATTACTTACTTCACAAACCTGGGGACCTAAGATCACATCCCCAGCACCCATGTAAAAGCTGGGTGTGATGGTTTCACGTTCAGAGACAGGAGGATACCTGGGCCAGCTAGTCTAGCTGAATCCATGAGCTGCAGGCCCAGTGAGAGAACCTGTATCAGAAAACAAGAACGTCAGGAGAAGCGATTGAGAAAGACCCTAAAGATCATCCTCCGATTTCCACACATGCGTGCACCTGCACACACGTGCACACGGGAATCCTATACATAGCCACCCAAATGCACCTGCACACACACGCACACAGGAATCCTATACATAGACACCCAAAAGTAGTTATGATGGTGAAGTTTCTTATGCTTTTTACTGGAATGAAAAGTTAGTTTGAGAAAAAAAACAATATCAGAGAGATTTATATTAAGAATGAATGGCCGGGGGTCGGGGGGATGCATGCCTTTAATCTCAGCACTTGAAAGGCAGAGATGGATCTCTGTGAATTCAAGGCCAGCCTGGTCTACAGAGTAAGTTCTAGGACAGCCAGGGTTACAATAGAAACAGATGATGATGGTGACAAAGCATCCCTCGGTTTATGGTTTCCTTCTAGAACGAGAGTTGCCTGGCTACTAGAGATGCTTCTTCCACAACAGTAAGTAAGCACTCTAAGGGTTCTTCCCCATGACGGATTCATAACACTGATGCCTGGTCATTCTTTCACTAGAGAGGGAGCTGCCTGCCCCCACAGAAGACTTCTTTGATGATGGTAAGCCACGTCACTTTTCTGAAATGCAGCAGGGTCCTGTAGTTCCAGCCCATCTCAATGGTTCCTTGCCCGTTTTGTCCTGCCCTCTAGACCCTGTGCCTTGGTAGCATCTATGAGGACTTGAAGATGTACCAGACAGAGTTCCAGGCCATAAATGCAGCACTTCAGAATCACAATCATCAGCAGATCATTCTGGACAAAAGCATGCTGGTAGCTATTGATGAGCTGATGCAGGTAAGGCTTGCTCCTATCAGTAAGTGCTCCTTTTCCGTGTTGAAGAGAGGTCCTTTATTAGATATGATAAAATCAGCACATCTTGGGTTGGGAGAGACCTGAACGTCCCCTCCCACCTGCATTCCCCAACCATGAAAGGCCTTACAAGGTTACATTCGCTAAGACAGCCTTGAGGGGGCCTCTACAGTAAGGGCAAATGCAAGCAGCCTTCTACTTGTTGACTCATGGCACAAATCAGGCTCTTTTCAAATGCTTTTTCTCGTACCATCCTCACAACAAGCAAATAAGGTCTCTACAGAGGAGGAAACAGAAGCTTAAGAGGATGAACTAAGGTCCCCTACAAAAGGTTTTTCTGTTGTTGTTTTAAATGCGTTCTTTTCTTAAAGGTTCAAGATTAGGACTAGAAAGACAGTCCAGTGATTAAGAGGACTTGAGTTTGGCCTGGGGCTCCTATGTATCAAACAGGGTGTGGTCTTGAACTGCTCTCTAACTCCAGAGAGTGGAGACAGGAGAACTACGGAGGCTTTCTTGCTACAAGTTTAGCCATGAAACCTCCAGGTTCAGGGAGAGAGCCTGCCTCAAAGGAATAAGACGGAGAGTCACAAGATCTCTTCTCTGCACTGTGTAGGCACAGATATGCACATGTGTGAGTGCATATAATTCGGGCAAACATACACGTGTCCTTTTTAAAAATTATAAGATGAATACTCTAGGGGCTACACACGTATTCAAATATTACTACGGGAAACACGTGGGGCTGGTGTCCAATTATAGTCTATTTTGAAACAAAATGTGACCAAAATGAAAAGTGGTCTTACATCTAGGGAAATGTAGTGTTCAGTATCTTTGGGGACTCTGCCGTACCACGGTAACACAAAGCACAGGCGTGTGCACAGGAGAGAGACGGGTGCCTTGGCAACCAAGGTGTGGGATGAACATATGTTCAGAAGTCACTGACTGGAAAAGCAATTGTTTTTCACTTCATACATACTGTCTTGGTCAGAGTTTCTATTTCTTAGATAAAATATCATGACCGAAAGCAAGTTGGGGAGGAAAGGCTTTATTTCATCTTCTGGAGTGTAGTGAGTCTATTAACCAGGGAAATGGAGGCAGAAGCTGATGCTGGAGAGGAATCCTGGTGACTGGAGTGTTCCACATGGCTTGCTCAAGTTGCCTTGTATAGCATCAGGACAGGGTGAGCTGGGTCCTCCCACATCAACAATCAGTCAAGAAAACGACCACAGGTTTGCCCACTGGCCAATCTGGCTGGAGGTGTTTTTCTCAATGACCACAGGCTTGTGTCGAATTAACATAAAACCACCCAGGACATTACATATTGCCAGATGACTCCTTTAAAAGACAGTGAAGTTTATGCAGGTCAAACAACCTACCATGCAAAGATTTGTAGTGGATGTTGCATGAACAAGGCCAGAAGTCAGGCGATCTGGATAGTATGAAGAGGTCTACCAAGGACCAGCCAACTATGCTGACAGGGTTAACTCCTGTCAGCCTGTCCATAAAATAAGATGACTTGAAATGCCCTATGTCTCTCTTGAGATTTTTGTGAGGAGCGAGCAAAAATCTTTGACATCATAGAAACCTAAGTTCTTATTCTATGTTATGAAATCAAAGGATCGAGTGGGAAACATGGTATTGGCTTGCTTATCTAACCCAAATAGCATTTCTATCAGAAGTAGGTCTGTTGTGGATAATAAGCTTTAATCCATAGACCCTGCTCACCCTCCAGCTCCCTCCTCTAAAAGGACAGAGCTTCTTAACATGACCTATAAAATTAATTAGCTATTCCTGCAGGTGCTACCTCATAAGCTTACACTTTCTGAGGGACCAGCCCTAATGACGACTTTTTATCTGGAAAATTTAGGGGCCTTGTCAGAGATTAAAAACATAGATATGTGCTCGCAAAAGAGTATTTTTTTCCCTCTTTTCCTGTGGGAACACAGCAGGAGTAGATGTGAAATGGGTCTAGGAGTGTGATAAGGGACTAAGTTACAGGCGCTGGGCTGTGCATTGACTGTATTCCCCTTTCTGCAGACAAACGTTCTAATTTTTAAATTGTGTGTATGCTATGCTTGGTGTTTCTTTGTAGTCTCTGAATCATAACGGCGAGACTCAGCGCCAGAACCCCCCCGTGGGAGTAGCAGATCCTTACAGAGTGAAAATGAAGCTCTGCATCCTGCTCCATGCCTTCAGCACCCGAGTGGTGACCATCAACAGGGTGATGAGCTACCTGAGCTCTTCCTGAAAGGTTCAAGGCCCTCTGTCACAGTGCCCTCCTCACAAAGACGGGAAACAAAGAAAGATTCATCAGAGTCAGGTGGTCTTGGTTGGCCTTAAGCTCCTTCAGGAATCTGTTCTCCCATCACATTCTCGTACCCCCAAAGGTGGCACAGCTACCTCAGCATGGTCCTCTCCATCGCTTCTTTCATATTCATTATACAAGTTGTTTGTAAGTTTTCTTCAAAATATTGTTAAGGGGAGAAGACGACCTTCCTCAAGTCAGCAGAAGAGTGAGAACTGATAAGCTATTGTTTTTGTGCCAAAGTGTTTACAAAAACACTCAGTCACCCCTTATTTAAAAATATTTATTGCTATATTTTATACTTATGAAAGTCTATTAGCCTATTTATATTTATTTATTTTCTATTTATTATAATATTTCTTATCAGATGGATTTGAAACATTTTGAAACACCTTATTTTGTGGTTCTAATAAAGTAATATAAGCACTTCACAGATGTTCTTGGAGTATCTATCTATCTATCGATCGATCGATTATTTGTTTAATTACTTAAACAGAGTCTCACTGTGTAGACCAGGTTTGCTTCTGACTAACAGAGATCAGATGACCTCTGACCCCTGAATGCTGGGGCCAAACCTATTTGTCACTTTGCCCAGCTAACTAGAGTGTTTCAATGCTCTGAGACACACTGCAAGAAAACTCTGTCTTACTTCGCACTCTATTGCTCTGATAAACAAACACCATGACTAAAAGAAACTGGGGGGAGGGGCATATGCCATGTGACAGCTTAGATTCTATCACTGAGGGACATCGGGGCAGAATCCTGGAGGCAGGACCTGATCCAGAGAGGATGGAGGAGTGCTGCTTACTGGTTTGCTCTCCATGGCTTGCTTAGCTGGCTTTCTTCTACAACCCAGGACCACCAGACCAGGATTAGCACTGCCCACAGCGTGCTGGGCCCTCCCGCATCAATCATTAGTGAGGAAAATGGCCCCTCAGACTTGCCTACAGGTAAACCTGATGAAGACTATTTTTCCAATTGAGCTTCTGTCTTCCTAGGTACCCCCTAGTTTGTGCCAATTTGACACCACAAACATAAAAACAGCACAGAAATTCTGATGACATCTGAACAAAATAATCTTGCAAAGACGGCCACGATGGGGCTGGGGGGGGGGATGGCTCAGTGGGCAAAGTGTTCATCTCAGAAGTGTGACAAGCAGAGTTCAGGTCCCCAGAACTCAACCTGTAACCCCGGTGTTCATCAGGCAGACTGGGGACTACTGGAGCAAGCTGGCTGAGTTGAGAGAACAGACTTGATAAACTCTAGGTCTGAGAGGAAACCAAGCCTCAGTACACAAGGTAGCAAGTAATCAAGAAAGACACTCAACTACACCCATTTGCACGCACTTGCACACACCTATGCATCCATACATTTGAACACATTACACAAGCACATACCACAGATAGATACATGGAAAAAAATGGCCAAAGTGTTTTGACTCATTTCCCATTCCCCTTAATCTTGTTTTTGCTGGGAGACCAGGCTGGCCTCAATACTCAAGTAGCTGTGTGAATTACAGTTTTTAAGGATTACTTGACTATTTCTGTTCAACATTTGAATCTCAAATATAAACATAACCGAAATGTTCTCCCTGACAACCTTGGGCCATGACCTGCTGTGCATTAAACAAATACATTATCATACTCTTCATTGGAAAAAGTGTCCTACGAGGCTCTCTAAATTATTCCAATGCATGGGACCCTTTGGGCTCTCAGAGGGAAGCCCTTTTTAAATTACAAACAGAAAAGCTCTCTACTTGCCTAAATTATATAGAACGTTTTCCCAAACCCCATGTATGCCTTTCTTTGGTTTAAGAAGTGTCTTTCTTCTGGTCTTAGAATTAATTCTGTCTTCCTAGCTCTTTTAACCACATGAATCTAAAGAGTCCCACAACAGAATACTACATCATTTGGTTCTGGGATAACCATGTTCCTTCTTAATAGAAAAGAGCTCTCGGGCCTTTATTTAGAGAAGCGCCTTTTCTAAGTTGTTTCTTCCCACCAGGTTCCCCATTCATCTCCATGGGTCCTGAGGGAAATAATTGTGGCCTCTCCTCTGTGACAAACTCACTGTCCAATTCTCACTCTACCCATCATCAGACAAGTCTTGGGAGACCAGATTCACCAAAGTACTGGGTAGGGGCTCCCCTCAGGCAGGGACTCTTCCCAGTCAGGGCCTCCCCTCAGACAGGGACTCCTTCCAGGCAGGGGCTCCCCTCAGGCAGGGGCTCCTCCCAGGCAAGGCCTCCCCTCCAGGTAGGGGCTCTCCTCAGGCCAGGGCTCGGTCTCAGGAAGGGTTATTTTTTCCTTTGAGCGGCTCAGGTCACAGTGACTCTCATAGGCTGTGGAGTAGCTGGCTACTCCTTCTAGAGAATGACACCCACTGTCTATCTCCTCTGTGCAGGCCCAGCAAGAGAAGGTCTCCTCCACAGACTTGTGTCCATATAGAGGAACACACTCGGTACATTTTGTCCTAGGCACCAATATGAGATGTGCTTTAAATAATGTCTAGAGGTGAACATGGTAGTACATGCCTACAGTCCCAACACTTGGGAGGCTACAACAAGAAGGTTATGAGTTCAAAGTCAGCTTAAGCTTCAGGCCAAGATCGTATCTCAGACAAAACAAAAGCAAACCCAACTGGCTCTAGTGAGCTCTTCAGGACAAATTCCATTCCTCAATCCATAGGTAGTTCTCACACCTTCCTAGATACGTGCAGTAGTGTTATGTACTCTGACCAAGTGTTTCAATGACTCCCTCCCTGTGCCCTCTTCCAAGAAATGAAGATAATACTCAACCTTGCCTCCAAGGATCAGAGTGATGGTTAAATAAAATGATTTGCCTGGTCCTCGGTGCACAACAAATATTAGTAAACTTTAAGGGTTATTACACATCTTTGGGGATGACAACTCAAAGTTATTAAACCCTCTGTGATTTCTTCATTGGTGGAATTTAAGAGAGTAAAACCCAATTCACGGAGTTACTGTAAGGATTAAATGAGACATCGATGGAACCAGGTGTGGGGGCACATGCCTGGAATCTCAGCACTTAGGGAGTAGATGCAGAAGCATCACAAGTTCAAGGCTAGTCTTTACTACACGTGAGTTTGACACCAGCCTGGGCCGAAGGAGACCTGTCACAAAAGCACACATACAATAAAGAACTAAGACACTTGGAGGTGCCTAATAGGTACTCCAAATCAAACGGTTGAAGTTCTGGGGTTAGTGCCTTCAATATCCCTCGCTGGTCCCACCAGGCAGGGCCAATGAGATGGCTTAGCAGATGAAGGCACTGGACACTCCAGGGCATTCAGTTAGAGTGTGCTCAGCCAAAAATGTTGCCTGGGGAAAATACTGGCAAAAGGCAAGGCCCCTCTCTACAAAGGCTGAGCGCCTGAACTCTTCCGACCCATCCCTCAGCTTACAACCATGCCCAGGCACAGCCCGTAGAGTCCCCTTGACCTAAATGCTCTGCTAAAAAGGAAACAAGCCTGAATGTGCCTCGGACACAGAGAAGGATCCACCTGAGGATTGGCATGGAAAGCATGGGGATGGAATCCGCCTCCTGAGGGTCCTCAGAACTGGGAAAGAGGCCTGGTCACATGTGCAAAGGCAGATTTGGAAAACTCAAGACATGCCAAAGGGTCCTCTGTCTCCCAAGGAAAAGTGAAATTGCAGAAACAAACAGGGAAAATAGGTTTAATGTGAGGCCAGCCCCATGTCCACTACAGACACTTTTGGCTGTGTCAATGGGCATTTCTATTGTCCCTTTACAGTCAACATTTCTTTCCAGCTAGCACCATTGTGACTTCATAATTTAACCTAAAGTACATATAAAATTTAAAATCAACAAGTATCAGGTATACACAATTAAATTTTCATTTAAATGTATTTGGTGAAAAAAAATTTCAGTAGTATTTATGTATCCTTAAATTTGACACTAAAATATCGATATAAGGGCCAAGTATATGGTGCATACCTATAAACAAAGCATAAGGCTATTGAGACAGGAGGATTAAAAGCTAGAGGACACAGAACAGGATATTTAGTAAGACTTTACCTCACTAATAAAATAAAACAATTTTTTTTTTAAAAATTAAGTTTCATTACGTACCATGGTGTGACTCTGACCAAGCAAGTGAAAGATCTGTGTGATAAGAACTTCAAGTCTCTGAAGAAAGAAATCGAAGATCTCAGAAGATGGAAAGATCTCCCATGCTCATGGATTGGAAGAATTAATATAGTAAAAATGGCCATCTTGCCAAAAGCAATCTACAGATTCAATGCAATCCCCATCAAAATTCCAAATCAATTCTTCACAGAGTTAGAAAGAACAATTTACAAATTCATTTGGGACAACAAAAAACACAGGATAGCAAAACTATCCTCAAAAATAAAAGAACTTCTGGGGAATCACCATCCCTGAGCTCAAGCTGTATTACAGAGCAATAGTGATTAAAAACAGCAACAACAACAACAACAACAAAAAAAAAACTGCATGGTGTTGGTACAGAGACAGGTAGAAAGATCAATGGAATAGAACTGAAGACCCAGAAATGAACCCACACACATACAGTCACTTGATATTTGACAAAGGAGCTAAAACCATCCAGTGAAAAAAAGACAGCATTTTTAACAAATTGTGCTGGCACAACTGGCAATCAGCATGTAGAAAAATGCAAATTGACCCATTTTTATCTCCTTATACAAAGCTCAAGTCCAGGTGGATCAAGGACCTCCACATAGAACCAGATACACTGAAACTTATAGAGGAGAAAGTGTGGAAGAGCCTCGAACACATGGGCACAAGGGAAAATTTCCTGAACAGAACACCAGTGGCTTATAATTTAAGATCAAGAATTGACAAATGGGACCTCATAAAATACCAAAGCTTCTGTAAGGCAAAGGACACTGTCAATAAGACAAAAAAGGCCACCAGCAGATTGGGAAAAGATCTTTACCAATCCTACATCCGATAGAGGGCTAATATCCAATATATACACTGTATCTCCATATTTGTTCCTGTTAGTATTTTGTTCTCCTAAGGACCGAAGCATCCGCACTTTGGTCTTCCTTCTTCTTGAGCTTCATGTGGTCTGTGAATTGTATCTTGGTTATTTGGAGCTTTTGGACTAATATCCACTTATCAGTGAGTGCATACCTTGTGTGTTCTTTTGTGATTGGGTTACCTCACTCAGGATGATATTTTCTAGTTCTATCCATTTGCCTAAGAACTTCATGAATTCATTGTTTTTAATAGCTGAGTAGTACTCCCATTGTGTCAATGAACCACACTTTCTGTATCCATTCCTCTGTTGAAGGACATCTGGGTTCTTTCCAGCTTCTGGCTATCATGAAAGTAAAATAGTCTCCATCTGAAAGAGATAAGCATGGTCACTCCACAGAGAGGGTCGGGGGAGACAGAGGAGTGCTGGTGTGGCTGCAGAAACCGGAAATGAAGCTGAGGCACGTCCTGCTCACGAAGCACAACAGTGCCAGCCCTGAGGGGTGAGTGTGTGTGTGTGTGTGTGTGTGTGTGTGTGTGTGTGTGTGTGTATTTGTGTGTATGTGTGTGAGTGTGTGCATACATGTGTGTGAGAGGGTTGTGTATGTGTGTGTATTTGTGTGTGTGAGTGTGTGCATACATGTGTGTGTGTGAGAGAGGGTTGTGTATGTGTATTTATGTGTATGTGTGTATGTGTGCGACTGTTTGCATATATGTGTGTGTGAGAGAGGGTTGTATAGTGTGTGTGTGTGTGTGTGTGTGTGTGTGTGTGTGTGTGTACCAGCAGCTAACACTTTGAGTGCTGTGAGCACTTGCTCACATCACTCTATAGAGGAACTTGAGGCTGGAAGCATGTTGGTTCTCATGGTGGGTAGGTGGCACATGCTCATTTGTAACAGTGAACCCGAAAAGTACCTTTCTTTGCCCATATCAAAGTCACAGTAAATCAAGGGAACATTTCCTCCCAGAGACTATGCAGTCTTCGCAGTGACTGAGGCTTCTGGGCTGCTTCACTTCCCCAGAGAACTTCGAGTACAGAAAGCATCACATTACTTATAAATGTGCCTGCCTCTATCTCCTGGCACTCAGCAACAGGAGCGAAAAGAAAGTGCCACAGGAGAAGAGACTGAAGGAAAGGAGGTCCAATGACCTGCCCAATTTGGGATCCATCTCCTGAGGGACCACCAAGGCTGGACACTACTACCGATGCTATGATGTGCTTACAGACGGGAGCCTGGACGGCTGTCCTCTGAGAGGCCCTACCAGCAGCTGAGACAGACAACAGATACTTACACCCAACCATTGGACTGAGGGTGGGGTCCCCTATGGTTAGATTAGGGGAAGGGCTGAAGAAGCTGAAAAGGAGGACAACGCCATAGGAAGACAAGAAGTGTCACCTAACCCAGACCCCAGGGAGCTCCCAGAAACTGAGCCACCAACCAGTAGCATACAGGGGCTGGTCCAAAACTCCTGGCACATATGCAGCAGAGGACTGCCTGGTCTGGCCTCAGTGGGAGAAGATGTGTTTAATCTTGGAGAGGCCCCAGGGAAGGGGGAGGCCTGGGGTGGGGGAGGGAACCAAGAGGGAGGAGGAATGGGATGAGGAACTGTGGGAAGGGGGACTGAGGGAGGCAACAAGTGGAATAGAAAGAAAGAAGAAGTGCCACGGGCTTCCCAGGGATCTCATTTCCTTTTCTAAACAAAGTATAATCCAATAGAGTATTCTTCATAAATTATTTCCAATTACTAAAGCAAAGGTAAAACATTAAAAATACACGTGCTTGCTCCCTTGGAAATGACTATACATGTTATAACACACAATGTGTATAAGTACGCCTTTTAATAATTTAAATATCTGGTTGGGTGGTTAAGTGGTTACCATACTTTAAAAATAATTCCTCGCTGGCAGAGCATATACCACAGTGGTAATGTGACTTCCTTCCTGTTCAGATGTATCAGTCAGAAACACATCCTGGGTTGGATGGGCTCAGTTCGTAAACTATTTCTCTAGCATTCACAAGGCTGGGTTACTCCCCAGCATCTGGGAGGTTGCGGGGGGTGGGGGGGGTGGGGATGGCTCCATTGCTTCTGCACCCCTCTATAGAGAGGCGGAACCACGGGTGGGAGCAGAGCTGGAGCCAAGTGGTTTCCTCACAGAGGAGGAGAAGCAAAGGGCAAGGGGGTGGGGTGTAGGGTTCCTAAATAATCCTCATGGCCAAGTGTCTGCGACCTCTCTCCTCCCACTGTGCCTCACCTTCTAGAGTTTCCACCACTCCCCAATACCACCAGCAGGCAACCAAGACTGAGCCTTCGGACTACATTTCAGATCCAAACCATAGCCTCAAGCAAACATCTCATGTTCTGTTCCACACTGCTCCCAAAGGGGCAGCTCGGGGGTCCCAATGGACCTCCCCAAACCCTCTCTCTTCAGTGACTGCCTACGCAGCGACTCCACTTTTGAGAGCTTTTTTCAGTGCATGCTCCAGGTAAGTTTCCTTTTCTGTCACGGTTTATATATAAAATGTATCCACAAAAGCTCAGGTATTCCAACACTTGGTTCGCCAACTACTGACACTATTTTGAAAGATCGTGAAATTTTAAAAGATGAGGTCTGGATGGTAGAAATAGCTCATCGGGTTCAGGCTTTTAGGATATCAGCTCAGCCAGCTGCCAGCCAGAGCCAGAGCCCTCTACAGCAGCCATGGTGTGACCCTGCCGACCCTGCAGCTGTCACTGCTGATGAAATCTGTCCCAGTGCCGTGGACTGTATCCCCTCCAACTAAGAGCCAAACAAAGCCCTCCTTTCTCAAGTCCTTCCTGTCAGGTGGTCTTCCACAGAGACCGGAAACGGAAGTAATACTCATACTCAAACAGGTTTTGAAACTAAGGCAAAGACAAAAACTCCCTGAATTCATTCAAGCCACTCGTGTCCTTATTTCTGTAACAGAACCTTTTGGCTTTTTACTTTTTACTTTTTAGCTTTCCAAGCTTGCCTGAGATGATAAATGTTGCTATAAATGCAAGGAGCGTCTTCTCAGCTGAAAATCAAGCTTGTGGCAAATGGATGAAGGTGGGTGACTGGCTCAAGGGACTCTAACCAAGGAATGTCCATCAACAAGGGGCAAAAATGGACAGAACTCCATCTACGGACTCCAGGGCACAACTGCAAGTGCGGCCAGCAGCCAGAATTTACCCAGGGCCTCCCAACAGCATCAGTAGCTGGAAAGCCATCGTCAGAACGCCTCAGGCCAGGCCGTGTATCAGGGAGGCCTGCAAATGTTGTCTGAAATGTCCATCCCAACACTGCATCTCGGGCTCGCTAACCTGGGGCCTGAGATGCAGTGCAGGGATCAGTAGGCACAAACTGCTCTACCCCAGTGAAAGAATTAAATTTCAGATCCATGACATAGGTGGCTCATGTTAGTTAATTAAAGGAAAATCCCAGGCCTAGGAAATGCAAGAGCAGGCCAGAACAAAGGCTGTTTAGCCCCAGGAACTGGCCGGCCATAAAGATAAGGGGGGTATGCAAAGCCAGCCACCCACTGCCTCCCTGTCTCCACTTTTCTCTTGGTTTGGAATGGATTTAAGATTACAGTCTCCCTGACTTGCACATACTGTTTGCTGATGTTTTAAACTAACCAATTATGTGAAACTGTGCTATGCCCCTACCCCCGATTCTTTTGTATATAAACCCCTAGTCTTTGAGCCTCATGGTCGATGCCTCTATCTCCTGCGTGAGATACGTGTCGGCCCGGAGCTCCGTTATTAAACTACCTCGTGTGTCTACATCAAGATAGTCTATTCGTGATTCTTGTGTGCCGCCATCTGGAGACTGGAGTGGGGAGGGCTCCACACGGAGGTCTTTCATCAGGAACTCCAGACCATGGACAAATGTCCAGTTCCACCTGCTAGAAACCACCATTCTCACAATCATCAAACATCTCTAAGGGGTCCTTAGAGAGTGCCATGAAATATGCTTCCACATGACGATGCTCAGAGGAATTTTCCCGTAAACCCAAGCACCAATATAACCCAGCAAGCCCAGGATACAGAAAAGTCCCCGTCCTCCTCCTGCTTCCTCATCTGATCAGGAATTATTAGTAAAATATTTGGTTTAAATAAAAACATCTTGGAAACTGAGAGGATCTGCTCACTCTTCTAATAAAGGAACAAGGGGGAACACACAGTTGTCCCAAACCAGTGACAATATCTGTGCAAGCTTCTTGACCTGGACTACATCCACCGAGCCTCAGTTCAGGCACCAGAGAGCTGAGTTCAAAACCACCTGCTGCCCACAGAACCAAGATGGCAGCAAATACAGAATAGGATGCTTTAAAAAGTGAAAAAAATTATACTACTCTTTCAAAGGACACAAATTCAGTTCCCAGTCCCCACATCAGGTGGCTCACAGTCACCTATAACTCTAGGAGATGCCCTCTTCTGAACTCTATTGGCCATACATTCACCTGTATACACACACACACACACACACACACACACACACAAAATCTCAAAATAAAACAGTTTAAAAGTGACTCACAGAATTGGGAGTGAAGCATAATCACTTAGGTAGCGAATGCAGGACCCTGAGTTTGACTTCTTCCCACCCCCACCCCCACCCCCAATAACTTGTAAGTAAATAGCAGTACAGAGAAAACAGTAGCAGTGGTGAAAGGGTGATTTCTCTCCATCTACAATTTGTGGATTCTCTTTCAAACAGTTGAATCAACATATCAATCATGTTAATTTCCACCAACCAAATCCCTGGAGGGGGTCACATCCACCACTCTTCTCCCCACACATCATCCCAACTCCAAGTGGGATCCATAGCTCTCCTGAGAGAATCCTTGAATGATAAGATACTTGCTTGATCCCTGGGAGGCAGAGGCAGGCCAGAGACAGAGAAACCAAGATCAGCTTCTTTTCTCTTGGTTTTGCTTCAGTTAAACACATCTCTGCTATACATTCTCCCCGCTTCCCAAAGTAAACGACCCTGAATTGAGAATCAGACCTTGTAGTTTCACCAGAGCAGGGGGAATGAAACAAGAAGGTCCTCTGAGAAGATGTTTGAATTTCCCCGGAGAAAACGCCAGAGGGCAGCAGACCTCAGGTGATGTCCTGGAAAAGAGCCTGGCTTTCCAGGAAGCAGACCAGCCCGGCCTGGAATGGCATTCTGAAATGAAGTCATTTGATGTTTGGTTGCTTGGTTGGTTTGTTGGTTGGTTGGTTGCTTGCTTGCTTGTTTCTTCCCCACCCCCACCCCCACCCCACCCCCCACCCCGTTTCTGGGAATCGCCTGAAGACTTCCAACCTGCTGGGCAATTGCTTCGACACAGGGAAAGCTCCTCATTGGTTACTTTTCTTCTTATGACAAAAATATCCGACAAGATGCAACTTAAGGAGAGAAGGGATTATTTGGGGGTAGGGGGGTCACAGTTTCAGAATACAAGGGAACAATCTGTCATGGTGGGCATGACATGGTGGTGTAAGAAGTTCTATGTGAGCTGTTCTATGTACTGGCAGTAAGGGACCTGAGAGAGATGGAGCCTGGGGCTCAGACCTCTCCTTTCCCAACTTTTATTCAGTCTATGAGATGATGCTGAGCACAAGCAGAGTGAGTCTTCCTTCCTCTGTTATACCCCTGTGGAAGCACCTTCACAGACACAGCTAAAGTATGGATCCTAGGTGACTCTAAACTCTCTCACCTCAAAAACTCAAGATTAACCTCACCTGCCTGAAACCTGCCTGGACTTCTAGTGTACCCTAACGGCACAATTATACACGTTTGCACTTTTAGAGTAGAAAATGTGTAAGTAGCGTTCCCTGAGAAGCAACTCGGTGTTCTGATCATATAAACTATAAATAATCAAAGGTTTGAATTGTTTTGAGCTCATGTGTAGCAATGTGACCAAGAGAAAGAGTGAGAGAGAAAGGAACAGAGACAGAGACTCACAGAGAGTCAGAGAGGATCTTAAAGACAGAGGAATGAACCCTATGGTCTGGCTTGAGTCCAGACAATTGTGGTCTTTACTGGTTTTCCCTGTTCTGTTACAGTGTGGGCAAGCCTCACTGGTGCCACCTAGTGGCCTCCCTGAGCACTGCTTGGGTGCCTGGAGATCGGAAGGCTCAGTCTATATACTAGCTGGGTCTCTCGTTGCAGACAGCCTTCATCTTCCTTTTACTGACACTTGTCGCCTGCCTAGAATTTGACAAGCACCTGTGTCTGAGTGGACATTGCACTCCTGGAGCGGATGGGGACAGAAGCTTTGAAGACAAGTGCTTGTTTAGGTCACCTGAACTGGAATTTCAGCCCTTGCTCTAACTGCAGCATGAGTCATCCTTATTATACGGTGGTAGCCCCGTACTTACCACTGAATTTGCATAATCCTCTGAACTCAAGTTTGTAAGCAAACAGCCAACACTTTCCATATTAGAAATTGCTCCCCGACACTCACGTTGATTTCGTGTAAGCTATTAATTCAGATAATTTCCTGCTCACCTTCCAGGGCAGAGATGACGTCTTCCAAGCAGTTATCATAATACTGGGCAAGACCAGCACTCTGCCACCATCTTGCCTCAAATCCAGTGATCTCAGTGTGCATATTGTAACAGTGTGGCTTCTGTCTAATGTCATCAGTATTGCTATCTTCCTGCTCCAGCTGGGGAAAAAGCCATTTTTATCCACTCTCACCAGCCTCCTAGGCAGAGTAACTAACTACATATCTGCTCAGGGCATTTCGGTCTTCATTCTACATAAGAATGGATGAGGCATTTAATATTTCCTCACAGTTTTATACTCACTTATAACAAAACAAACTCCTTATTTAAGAAGTGCATGTTAACCACCTATAAGACACACCTACACAGCCAAAAGCTCATGGCTTCTTTTTCTTTTTCTTTTTTTTAATTTTTATTGATTCTCTGTGAATTTCACATCTTGCGCCCCAATCCCACTCATCTCCCCATCCCTTCATATCTGCTTTGTAATCTCCCTCCTAAAAGAAAATAAAGAATATAAATAAATGAATAAATAAATCAATCGATCTCACTGTGGAAGCTGTGGCATGTGCCACAGTAGACCCTTCTGCCCAAACAGCTTTCCTTGCCAACGGTCATTGCCATGAGTCACTGGTCTGGTTGGAGGCCTCTGGCTTCTGCTATCAACACTGGATCCTCACTGGGACTCCTCTAGGATAGCCTGTTGTTACCCTGTGTCACGGAGAGCCTGCAGCTTTGGATCTGCAGGACCGACCCTTTCAAGTATTCTAGTATTTCATAGATGTGGGAATGGTCCAACTCAAAGTCTGGGTCTGGGCCTGGGTGGGAGCTGAGTTGGTCAGCTACCAGCTCTCCTGTACCTATGAAGCCAGGAGCTGTCCTACTCTACTGCCTAAGTGAGGTGCAGGGCCACTCTTCTGAGTACTGTAACCAGTGAGTGGTGGGGCCAGTTCTCCTTGTTCTCACAACCTGGGGGGAGGGCTCATCTGCCTGCAGGAGGTGAGTGGGTACAGGGGGTTGGCCTGATGCTGCTTGTATTCTAATGCTAATATTGGGCCCCAAGACCTGGTTGTCCCAGAGGGAATCTGAATGTAGAGCCACCTGATCCTATGTGACCTTGCTCCCAAGTTATTTCTGATTGGTAAATAAAGATGTGGTGAGTTTTGGCTACACAGCTTTGGCTCCCAGGGGATCACACATGCACACCCACCGAGGAACTAACTATCTTTGGATCCTCGAATGAAAGACAAACACACATTAGTTTATTTTTAAAAATGCATTGGCTACCTCAAAGGCTGGGCACTCCTAAACCTTCTTCTGCTACTCCAGTCTCACATGGCTGGTTGCCTTTATTTCCTGCTGCTCCTACATCCTATTCTTCTACCCCGAGTTATGGAGATTCTGTCCAGTTCTTCTCTATGTCTTTGCCCTCCCAGGAAAGGTGCTGCCCGCTCATCCTAGTACTGCGACCAGTACGGGGCAGGTTCAGCTCTCCTTAACTCACTCCACTGGGGCCAGCGCTCCCTCCCCAAAGCTACCAGAGTCGACTCTCCCATGCTGTCCAGGTGAGGGGCAGGGACAGCTCTCCAGCCAGAGGCAAGGGGCAAAGCCAACTCAGCATAATGCTTGGACAGCAACATGGCATCAGACAGTAACCCAGACCAGGCACATCCGCACGGCCTTTGATGCCTCCAACATCAACACAGACCCTGGCTGTAACAGGACCCTGGGTCTAGACATGCTCCAACTGCAGCATGGGCCAAGAAGTCACTATGGCTTCAGGTGGCAGCCCAGACCACTGATATGGGGATCCCTCCCTTCAGATAGCAGCATAGACCCCAGATGTAGTAGGGCCACAGAGCTTGGAGGCAGCTGGGGCCCAGATATTGCCATGACCCCAGTGGTTGCTCAGGCACCTCATATTCTCCTGTGCCACACCATCATCTCATCTCTAGTTCCCTCTCTCTACAGTGCAGGGACCACTCAGCTTTGCTTCTGCTTTCTCTCCATCATCTCCATTCTCTCATTGTAGTGGTACCCATTGCAGAGACCGGAGTGGGTGTTCGGATGTCTCTCTCTTCCAGCTCCCCCCAGCCCATTGCTTCTTAACAGTTTTTAAAGACTGGGCAGTCTATCCCTTCATATGACATAATCGTTAGGAAAGCGTGCTGGCTAGTTTTATGTCAACTTGACACAAGCTAGAGACACATCAGAGAAGGAGCCTCAACTGAGAAAATGCCTACATAAGATCAGCCTGTAGGGATTTTTTTTTTTTTTTTTTAAGAAATAATGGTAACTCAATCGCTGGGTACAACAACTAAAATCCTAATCTTGTAAGCCTTATTAAATCTAAATCCTCTGGTCGCAAATCCTGATGGATCCACCCTTGAAACCTGGAGACACTAGTAGCTACATCTTGTCCTCACGCTATCCGCGTCCAAAAGGGCTGTAGGGTAATTCTAAAATTAGTGATTGAAGTAGGAGGACCCAGCCCATGGTAGGTAGCAACATCCCTGGGTTAGCAGTCTGGGGTTGTATAAAAAAGCAGGCTGAGGACGGGCGTGGTGACGCACACCTTTTAACCCAGCACTTGGGAGACAGAGGCAGGTGGATTTCTGAGTTCGAGGCCAGCCTGGTCTACAGAGTGAGTTCCAGGACAGCCAGGGCTACACAGAGA
>NC_034593.1:60848126-60861013 GCF_900095145.1 Mus pahari
AAAGAAAGAAAGAAAGAAGGCTGAGCAAGTCATAAGGAACAAGCCAGTAGGTAACACCCCTCCATGGCTCCTGCCTCCAGACTCCTGCCTAGTTTGAGTTCCTTCCTTAGCTTCCTTCAGTGGGCTATATAATTCAGGAGATGTGAGTCTCGTAAACCCTTTCCTGGACAAGTTGCTTTTGGCCATGGTATTTCATCACATCAGTAGAAAACCTAAGACAGGTATAATGTGCACAATGAAAAGTCGGGTTTTCATTTGTTTGCAAGTCAAATTAAAACTGTTTGCAAGTCAAATGAAATTGAAATTAAAAAGTGTAGATAGCAAAAGTAATTTATGTGGCCCCAAAGTAAAAGTATTTGGCACACGACAGACAATTCATCTTTGCCCTCGTCCAGCTCCAGGCGCTTAAGCAAGCTCCAGCATAAGACATCTGTCACAGCGGTGGCCGACAACGAGGACAGAAGTCCAGTCTCTTCTGTGCTCTTACCCCGTGCTGGTGAAGGAAGCGTTCATCAGAGACCTGGCAATGGAAGAGATGTTTGTATCTCATCTGCAGCACTCACTGACCTCTCAGAAACATGTTCTCGGAAGAACCTGTGCCTGCCGGCGCAATCCCACTGGTCCACAGACAACATCACCCGCTTACTCCGTTTTCCACCTTCTCCGTCGTGATCTTCCGGTGAGGTGGTGCAGAAAAGCCCCTTGCTGAGAAGGTTATGGTAAAGAGCCCTGGTCCTTTGCAAACTTCGCTGGTGACTTAAGAAGAGAGGGGCGAGAATGCTTCCTGCCCTTTCTGCAGGATCCCATTGCCTCATCTCATGCTCAGTCAACAATTCATTAATTAAAAAATCCAACATTTGGACTGCCTTCTTCTATGCCCCACAGGTTTCCCTTTTAAACCGTTCTAGGATCTGGAGTCTAGACTGAAGAGCAACGCTAAGGGCTCACTCATGCCACCTAGTGGCTTCCTGGTGTATGTCTGAGTACTCTAACTTGAAATTTCCGCTTTTTAATTTTTAATGAATTCAACTTTTCCCAGGGTCTATTATAAACACAAGTACTCAGAGCCATTTAAAGGCTACTGTGTCAGACCCTGAACCTAAACAATTAACAAGATCTCAATGTGATCCTGTTAATATGAAGCTGCCTGTGACTCCTGCCTTGCTTTCGACCTTTCCCAGATATAATCTGTAGCGCATGCCAGAAAACTGTGTTTGAATTGCTCTGTCTCGAGAAAGTTCTGGGAAAGGCTGCTCTGTCAGGTTTCAGTATGTTTACTGGTGTTTATTGACATGTTTTTCTGAACTCAAACAACCTCCATTGCTTTCTTTGTTACGGTAGAGTATGAAAGTACAGTGAAGCGGGAAAACGGCTGTTGTACATCAGATGGTAATTCACCCCATACATTCGGGTCCTCAGGTCTTAGTGCAGCACACAAGATCTGCACAGGTCGATGAAAGTCAACAGGAGATGTAGCCCAGAGGCAGGAGGATGGCGGCTATCACTTGCCAGATGAGACGGAGGTTATTAAAACAAAATAAACATTTCATTCTCCGTGTGCTTATGAAGCTTTTACCTGTACAAATGAGGGTGGAAGAGTCCTAGAAGCTCTGCCTTTGCAGTGTCATCCTGCACACTGGCCAACGCCGTGCTCGCAAAGCTCCTTTTGTTTACCTCCATGTACTTACTACGCTTGAATTCAGCTTCCCTTCTACAAGATGACCTTCGATAGCGTTACACATCCTTGAAGGAAGAATCCAAAACCATAAATGAATAATATCAACTGGCTGTTGTCTTAGCCCAGAAAAGGGCAAATGTTGCAAATATCTCATAAAGCACAGACTCACTTAATGTTTCCAAAAAGTTAAGCCATCTGGGCTACTGAGACAGGTGTATCCTGCAATCACAAATTCAAGGACACTGCAGGCTAGGTAGTAACATCCTGTCTTAAAAACAATTAAATCAGGCTGGAGGATAGCCAGTGGTCAAGAGCACTCACTTTGCAAGCATGAGAACCCAAGTTTGAATCCCCAGCACCCACGTAAGAGGCAGGCATGATTTTACAGGCACGGTTACACGTGCCTGCAACTCCTGCGTTTGTGGAATAGATACAGATGGGTCCTGAAGCTGGGCTGCCAGCCAGGTGGCCCCAGCAATCTTCCTGTCTCCGCCCCTCACAACACTGAAGTTACAAGTGCTTGTGACCACATCCAGCTTTTTCTGTGAGTTCTGGGGATTCCCACTCGGGTCCCCAAGTTTGAGTAGCTCTCTCACCCGCAACCCCAGCTCCCCACCCGGTCCCCAGACTGATTTCTTTAATAGAATATGTTACGGCTTTTCCTGATTGATGCTTATTGTATTCTGTCAGGAGACTGGGTTCAGGGATAACAGAATGGGACCATTTTGAAAAGCATCATTAGCAGTAGGTGCCAGTCACAAGTAAGGGAGGGGCATTTTGATGCAGAGGTTTTGAGAGCTAAGAGCAATCAGAGCAGACGGACATGTATCTGAAAGCCCACTAGATGGCGCCAGTCACTCCTTCGTGCTCACAATTTAAAAAGTTACTTTAAGGGTACAGGATTATGGGACTCGTTGAATAATTTGAAATGCATATACAATGTATATTGTTCATAAACAGAGAATTAACATTTCCATCTTGTTAATTTTTTCAAAATTTTAACATAACAATTGTGCATATCTGTGAGGTATATTGTGAGCAAACTATGCAAGTGACATAGATGAATTTCATATCTTCCTACAAGGTCGGGTTATTTAAAAGCAGCAGACTTAAAGCTATGTCACAGCTTTACGTCACTGAGAGATGTTTTGACATGGTATTCATGGTCATTAAAAACATGGGTTCTGCTCTCCCCCTTGTCTTAATGACCAATATTAACTCTCAGATCACACATAAATTACACACAGTGACATAAAGGAAGGTTACGGTGGCTGGTGACAGCAGGGTTCGAAAGCCTTGCCGAAACCAGGCTCAGGGATACATTGGTATCCAGCTAGTTCAAGACACAGAAACTGGCTGTGCATCCCCCATTGTCCCAGAATAACATTTCTTAAAACATGCTGTAAGGACCAGCGTGAAAAGTGCATGCATCTATGTCTCGGGAAGACTGTTCCTGAGTCAGAATCTCCTAGGAATAGAGGAACAGACAGGAAGAACAGTGTTTAAACATATGTGTATTCATAAGCTTCTTGTTCTCATATAATCGGGGTTTGTTTTCTGGGTTTTTGTTTTTCTTTGGTTTGGCTTGGTTTGGTTTTGGTTTTGGTTTTGGTTTTTTAATGCATATGAGTACACTGTAGCTGTCTTCAGACACACCAGAAGAGGGCAGCAGATCCCATTACAGATGGTTGTGAGCCACCATGTGGTTGCTGGAAATTGAATTTAGGAGCTCTGGAAAAGTAGTCAATGTTCTTAACCACTGAGCCATCTCTCCAGTCCTCACTTAATAGTTTTAAGACAACTATGAGAACCATTTTACCAAGGCAGAGATCTAGGCTCAGAAGTGTTAATTCACTACCTCAGGATCACACAGCTTGAAAATAGAAAATGATGCTTTCGCTGCTGGCCACTAACAGTTCCTGCCTTGTCTTCCCCTCTCCCCTCTGCTGCACCCTGTAGTGCCAACTGCCCCGAAGCATGGTACAGTCCCCTTCCCTACAGGAATTGTCACACACTGAGCTCCTCCACATATTTATTATTTCCCAAGCTTCTTGGTTCTAGAAAATACACGAGTGCTCTCATTTCACCCCTAGGTCCTCTTGTTTTTTAAGTTCCTGTTCTAAAGAGCTCGGGGGAAACACGAACTTGAAACTGGGAGATATGGTTTCAGTGATAGTCCTGAAAAAAAAAAAAAAAGATCCAGCAGCAGCAACCTTTGCATCTTGTAATACAGTCTCTACACATGTTCATTTTATTAAACCAATTACAGGAGAATGCAGAGTGAACCAATCTTACACAAAACAGGTCCTCTTAAAAGCCAGCTCTGCATCCGTGGCAAAAGCATACTTTTCGCTCAGCCACCCCTGCAGACCCTGTGCCGGGTCCTAGTGCTTTTGTCTCTGTGCTATGAGAAAAGACCTGGCAAGAAGGAACTTCAATGAAGAGGGTTCATTTTAACCTTCCGGCTTCTAGGGGGGCACAAGTCATAGAGGTGGAAAAGCGAGGCAGCCAGATTGTGGGGGCACTGGTCGCATTTCTTCTTCTTGTGGATGTTCCTTTTCCCCCTTTTATTTAATTACATCTAACAGCCCAGCTCATGGACCTGCGCCACCCACATTCAGGGGAGGTATATCCTAAAGTCCCTTGAAATGCCAAGACCCCTTCAGAAGGAGCATTTTCCTGCTGATTTTCCTAAATCCAGGCAGGCTGACCATGAGGATGACCTAACACGCACAGCCCTTTATCTCCTCTGTGGCTAGGAGGGAATGAGAAGCTCTCAAGACCAGGTGGAGCAGACAAAACATCGGCCAGCGAGCTCCGGACAGGGAAAGTCTCACAGCGAGAAGGAGAAGGGGGAGCCGATATGCAGGAAGGCCCGGAAGCTGAATTGTCCTCATGGGTTTTAGTTCGGGGGGGGGGCGCATCACACGTACTACAATGAAGGAAGAGACTTTTTTGTGTGTGTGTGGTTTTCGCGACAGGGTTTCTCTGTGTAGCCTTGGCTGTCCTGGAACTCACTTTGTAGACCAGGTTGGCCTCAAACTCAGAAATCTGCCTGCCTCTGCCTCTCAAGTGCTGGGATTAAAGACGTGTGCTACAACGCCCTGCAGGAAGAGGCATTTTTATGTCAGCTCCATCATCTTGTCACTCCGTTGGATATTTGCTACAGTTCCAACTTCATCATAAACATAAATCACCTCACAGCTATCCAACTCCAACCTTCACCTCACTAGAGACCCTAGTCTCAATGGAAGAAATACTCAAACCAAAAACCTGCCGTCGGGGCACTGTAACCTGTCCGACTTTAAAACTGCAGTAATGAAAATCAGGTAATGTCTTGGGAGCATAATGAAGATATTTTCCATACACTTGAAGAAACAAACGACCGGTTGTATTTAAATATCGACAAGTAGGTAACACCGAGTTCAGCCATGGCTGCCATGGCATGGCACTTGGCCACGTCTCCATGGAATGTGCACCAGCTGCATCTTTTCTTTTTCCAAGTTTTTATTTGGTATTTACTTCATTCACATTTCAAATGCTATCCCCAAAGTCCCCTATACCCTCCCCTCTCCTGCGCCCCTACCCACCCACTCCCACTTCTTGGCCCTGGTGTTCCCCTGTGCTGGATCATATAAAGTTTGCAAGACCAAGGGGCCTCTCTTCCCAATGATGGTTGACTAGGCCAGTCTGAAACACATACACAAACAAACAAAAAAAAAAACAAAAAACAAAACAAAACATTAAACAGAAAAACCTGGCAAAATCCAAAATGTTAAGTGCACTTTATATTTACTACCACTGAGAATTTTTAAAAAGTGGTTCTTTGAACCTTTCTAAGCTGATAACTACCTGTATTTAAAAGTTACAAATCAAGCCAATAGTAGAACAAAATCTGACCTCTGCCTTAATAAACATTCCTATAAGATGCTGTGGAGATCAGGGCAAGGCCATCTCAGAGCTCCCAGAATCCTCTGTTCTGTGAGGAACATCAGCCCAGCAGGCTCAGGTACTTAGATTCGGAGTATCAGAATATCTCTGTGCTCAGGGACTTACTGTGGAAGTGTGGACCACCAAGTTTTCATGTTCAGTCTCCTGGTACACACCATTAAACAAATGTCTTATTGTCTTCCTTAGAAATAAATGCTTGCAAAATTAAAATAAAAATGCTTACTTGGTTTCAAATTATTGTCATTTCATCTATGAGAACCAGTAAGCAAATAAATTGGCAAACTGTTTAGATTGGAAAATAAACAGAATTTACCTTTTCTAAATGGGACTCTCCCTCTTCTTCCTCTATGTCCCCTTTTCAAATCTACTGACTTGGTTTAATTTTTTAAAGTGCTTTTCTCGACTAGCTTTCAAATAAATTATTTACCCCCTGAAGATGTTTTAAACAAGAACCCAGCCAAAACTAATGTAAGTAAAACCCTGAGGAATTTACAGCACAAAATAAAAGCCTTCTCCCCCCCCCCCTTTAAACAAGGCTACAAACATTTAACGAATAATGGAGAAACAATTTCAAATTTCAGTTTCCAAGGAGAATAAATAAGTAAAAGACAACCCACCATAGATAGTTAGGTAGAACCTTCTGCAGGCAGCAATGCAATCAGCAGCGTGTGATTATAGGGGGTCTACTAATTCCTGAGCACTGTTATATAGAAGAACCTAAGGCATGCTGGGTCAGAAAAGGACTTACAGCAACATGCCACATAGAGTGTTAAGTGATTGTGCTGACATGAAGGATCTGACATGACACTGAGGTACTTTAGAAAGCAAGATGTATGTCTTAGTTATGTTTTTACTGCTGTGAACATACAGAATGACCAAGGCAACTCTTAGAAGGAGTTTAATTTTTAATTGGGGCTGGCTTACAGTTTCAGAGGTTCAGTCCAGAATCATCAAGATGGGAGCATAGCAGCATTCAGGCAGGCATGGTGCAGGAGGAGCTGAGAGTTCTACATCTTCATCTGAAGGCTGCTAGTAGAAGACTGACTTCCAGGCAGCTAGGACTAGGGTCTTAAAGCCCACACCCACAGTGACACACCTACTCCAACAAGGCCACACCTACTCCAACAGGGCCATACCTTGAACCAAGCATATACAAACCAACACAATGTATCAGCAAGCATAGATCACAGACACACTCCCACACCACACACACATAATCACACACTCTTATACTCATTCACATACACACTCCCACACACTCATACACACATATATACACACTCCCTCACACAACTCTGTCACACACACTCTGAACACACACACACACACACACACTTATGCACATTCAGTCACTCTTACACACACATTCACATACTCACATATACACACAATTCTCACACACAGTCATATACAAATACTCATACATGCCCTCTCACACGCATCCCCTTTCAGTTTTAAGTTTGTTGCAGGGTTAGGGATTAAACTGGGGTCTTGCACAGGTGAGGTTAAGCCCTATTCCACTCAGTCACATCTGTCACTGCACAATGACATTTTACTTTTATTGCCAATGACAGACAGGAAAAAAAAAAAAAAAACAACTAGCTGGAACCTTTCAAGGTAGTGAAATAAGAATGGAAAACTTTGCATCTTTTGTTCTGGAGAGGGAGACATCTCTAACAAGGAGGGTTAGGAATTTGGGAGAGAGTTCAGCTGGATGTATAGACACTCTGTTAAAGGGTAGACTACACCTTGCCAGTCTCACCAGAAGCAAGCAAGCAGGAAAACGGCAGAAACTGGGTGGACAGCAGAATGCCACAGACACGAGTCTGCAGAGCAGGAAGCTGGGCTCTACCTACAAGAAATGTTTATTTCACTGTTGAATTCGAGAGCCCAAACAGGAGGACCCTTTGTGATGCTTTCTCTGGTAACAGGCCACTGAGGGTGCTGCCCAGGACAATGAGAACTGGTCTTGCTTCCTCACCTATGCACTCTCTGTTCCAGAGTGACACAAGGCCAGGATCTAAATCCCTCTGCTCTGTTTCACCATTGAGAAACTAAGGCTCAGGGAAGCTTTTGTTTTATTTCCTCTTCTCACTGTAAGTTCCCACTCACAGACTCCTCAGTCCCCCTGAGCACCCCTGGCTGGAGCCTCGTGCGGTGATTGGGTCAGCAGAATGCTTAAATGAAGCTACAGGTTTTCCAGTCAGTTCCCATGCTCCATTTCTCAATAGCTTCCTCTGGCTCTGCTCCTTGATTTTTAAGGAGCCGTCAGGGAGGGGTCTTTCCCAGCTCAAATGAAGGGGACTGAAGGTGGCTAGGCTCTCTACGTTCCATCTCTGTGGAAAAGCCTTGGGTGATCCGAGGTGTAGAACTGAGTTTTAGTCAGACTTTCTGCTGTCAGTAGCTTTCCCAGATTCATGTTTCAGAGGTCCTCCTCCCTGGGTTTATGTTTCAGAGGTCCTCCTCCCTGCAGTCAATGGGAAACCGCAGTAGGAACACGTCATGTCTCTGGCACGCTTCTTAGAAAAGCGCACGTTACCTGCTAGCCCTTAGAGTTAGCTATCTGCCCCAACCCACCCTAGGGAAAGACATCTTGCCAAACCTCAGCTCTAGCATCGCTGTCGAAACCCCAGGCTCAGGCCAGGGAGAAGACTCCGTCGGTAAAGTGTTTGCCATGAACACATGAAGGCGTGACTTCAGAGTCTCGGCACCCACAGAAGCACTGGGCAAACTGCTGAGCTCCAGGCTTAGGGAGAGACATCGTCTCAAATAACAAGGTGGAGCGTGACTGAGAAGGACACTCAGTGCTAGCCTCTGCCTCCACACATGTACATGCGTGTGTACATAAGCAAGTACACACATGCATAACGTGCACATTCAAGGATAAAACAACTGTAATTTCAGCATTCTTAGAATCAGTCCTTGAACCTTGAACCTTACTAGTTTAGACTATTCTGTTTCCAAGAATGTTCCCTCTCTCCACTGCTTGCAATTCAGATTTTTTTTTCAAAAGCTTTAACTCCTTTCCTTACTGATTGAAATACTCCCTCATGTCCAAAGAGGACCATGGCCTCTTATTTCTAAGTCTTTGGCCATCAGCCCACTCAGCCTCTGTAATTCCCCTTCCAACATGTTCAAACTCTAGTGTGAAAAGCCTACTGGTGTGTACCAGTTGGTATAAGACCTTAGGTTCATCAATCAGACTGTGGTCCCTGTATACCCTGTTGTATACCAAACACCAAACCCCTGTACCCTCTTGAGAGATACCCACGGGGATTTTCTGGTTACAGTCCTGGACTCAAATGATGTTTCTTTCTGTATGTATCTCAGTACTTCCTGTCTCCAGCTTGCCTTTGAACACAACCCCAATTCTCAAGTTACTCATAGCTGACTACCTGCCCCAAGGTTTCTGAGACAGCCACCATCTATTTGGCCTGGTATCTTCCTTCAGTGGGTAAATGATCCTCTCATCTGTAGCCCAGATAAGGGATCAAGGTTAAATATCTTCCCATGAGGCAAAAAAATACAAAGAAGCTCTTAGATAGACATGGGCACCTCTGCCAGTAAGCACGCCTTTCTGGAAGTGACAGGGTGCTATTTGCATCTGCGTCCCCTAGCCAGGACTCAGATGACACGTCACATGAGGTTCTCATTTGACCCTGAAGATAAACCTCTAAGCTGACTCTCATGTACAAAAGGCCCTACAACCCTCAGAGATGCCCTAACCACCAACCCTACCTTGACTTTATCAGACTTAGGAAAAAAGAAAGATGGGACTGGGGGATAGCTCAGAGGTCATCTGCTATTCCAGAGGTTCTGCATTCAATTCCCAGCCACTACATGGTGGCTCATAACTGTAATGGAATCTGGTGCCCTCTTCCGGCCTGTAGGCATACATGCAGTCAGAATGCTGTATATAGCTGTATATATAATAAATAAATAAATCTAGAAGGAGAAAGAGGAGGAAGAAGGAGGAGGAGAAGGAGGAGGAGAAGGAGAGGAAGAGGAGAAGGAGAATGAGGAGGAGGTGGAGGAGGAAAAAGCATTGAATGCTCAGGGACAACTCCCGTGACTCCAGGCTTTGGCTTTAGTCACCCTCTCAGTCAAAGAAGCCCCCAGGCCAACACTGGGAGAAGGAACCACTATGTTTACCACACTGGGTGCTAGATACCTTTAACCTTAATGCTTTTCCAACCTCTGAATTCACAAATAACAGATCCTCCTCATGTAAGCTCCAACTCTGCTTCTGGCTTTAGCAAATCCTAAATCTTGCTGCCTTGCTGCTAGACCTAACTCCTCCATCTCCATCCATCCTGCCTAAAACTCATCATGAACTGTCAGACAAGACTCCTCCGTCTCCAGCCATCCTGCCTAAAACTCACCATGAACTGTCAGATAAGACCCCTCCATCTCCAGCCATCCTGTCTAGAGCTCATCGTGAACTGTCAGACAAGGTCTTTGTGACACTCATCTCACTGGTCCTGAGGCTACTCGGTTCACTGATGGCAGAAGATAGATCACGAATGAGGACTGGCTCTCTCTGCAGTTGTCAGCCATATGGAGGCTACCAGATCTGGCCTCCTGGCAGGCAACACCACCACATCCACACAGGAAGCTGGAGTTAATCTTCCTCGCTCATGCCTTTCAGCTAGGGTCAAATGTAAGACTTGATAATCTACACTGTAGTCTACGCCTCCCATGTGGTTCCTGTCCAGGTAGAAAAAAACGTAACTGCTAACCAACACAAATCCACTTCCCAGACATGGCCCTGGAATCAGAACTTGGCTGGAGGCTAGCAAACGCTCACAGCAGGTAGCAACCATTTATTGCAAACCCTACCAAACCCAAGACGACCAGTGTGGCTTGAGGAACCCAAATGTGGGTTCTTGGCTAAGTAAACATGAGAGGTGGCCTGCATACCAGCATGCGTGTATTACCTCGCTATGCTCTGGCCTTGGCTGTGGATGAGATGTGGCCAGTTCCCCCAAACTCTTGCCTCTGTCACTTAACCTATGACAGACTATAACCTGGTCTATGACTCAAACTTTCTCATGTAAGTTGATTTTCTTACAGTACTTTATCATAGCAACAGAAAAGAAATTAAGACACTTTCACCCCAGCGCACTATGAGGAGGCTCAGGTTGATCTAGCCAAAGGTTTTAGGCAGAACCCTTACTGCCTCAGCCTTTCCAGTGGAAATTCTCAGCAGCCTCTACTGGTGCAAACACTGGAGAGCTAGGTGCTCCTGTCAGAGAGGAAATGTATACTCACACACCAAAAATTGTGAGGGGCTAGGAGATGGCTCAGCTGGTAAGGTGCATGCTGGGAAAGAATGAGCATCTCAGCACAGATCTGCAGAATCCCAGTTTCAAAAGCCAGGTGTGGTAGTGCACACTGGAGGAGTGGAAGGATCCCTGGAGCTCAGGGCACAGCTAGTCTTGCCAAACTGGAGAGCTCCTGATTAAATGACAGACCCTGTCTCAAACAAACCAACAAATAAACAAATAGCTCTCCGCAGAATGTGTGAAAGACGGCCAATATCAGCTTCTGGCCCCATGCATTCACACATGCACCTACACCTATGCGCACGCGCGCGCGCGCGCACACACACACACACACACACACACATACACACGGACTCCTGCAATGAGCAGACATGTCCCGACATTTTCTCACCCACTATTTGGAGACGCTATTTTCCCCCACACAACTCTCTCTCTTTCTAGAGGGTTCCTAGTCCCACTCATTTTGAGAGGTGCTGCTTTGGTCTAAACTCACTTCCCACTTACCAATTATCATTTCAGTGCTGTTTCCTCAGAAATCAGTTCGTGTCATGCTTTTCATCCTGATGGCTTTTGTTTTCTTCAGAAGGTGACATTTTTTTGGCTGTTTTCCCGGATTTGCAATCTTCTGAGCTTTTAATCACAAACTATAGGGGAAAAAAAAATGAAATTCCTGTAGTAAAAAGGAAAAAGAAAAAAATGGAATCTGTGGGTGGAGTGACTTGGGAGAGTCACAGCAGCGAGCTGTCAAAGCCTCACTGGGAACCAAGGGAGTATAAGGCACCTCCATTTTAAGAACCGCTCATTTTAAAAAGCCATTTTTTCTTTATCATCATCATCATTATATCTAATTACTACTGTGATAAAAGAAATTTCTGAGATGTCCTAAATTTAACTAGAAAGGTTAAATTGAGGGAAGAAAGTTCAGGAGATTAAACAGTTAACACTGCGGGTCGTGTCAGTTTACATGAAAAACCTTATCAGTTTACATGAAAAAACTTATCTCCAAGTCCATATCCCCAATCCACTCAGGATCAAAAACGTCCTTACATTCTATCCCTTTCCGAAGCTCCGCTCCCGTCGCCTGCAACCTTCCCTTCTCTACAGGGTCGCTGTAACCAGTTACTCCGTTCCCCAGATCTCTGTACCGTTTGCGTTTGCGTTCTGCCTCTGGGCTCCCTCAGTCTTCAGGGGTTTGTTGCACAATATGGTGTCAGCTGTAGAATCTAGGATCTAGTTGTCCGAGAGGCAGATCTGGGCATGATGGTCTCAGGGCAGAGTCGAGCAATGTATTGCATTTGGGATTCATCAGGCCTGGCGAAGCAACCTCCTCTCTGAGCTGCAGCTCACCAGCATCTCAAGCTGGACAGTTAGGCTTTCTGTTTTTAGTCACCTGGTACATGGCTGCCTTGACTTCTGTGGCATAAATACCAACCTGGAAAAACCAGTGAGCTATGGTGGTGATGCCTTCAAGTAGGGTAAAGAGAATCCTCTAAACTGATGTATTTTTGAGAATCACATGGAGTGCATCAACCTCTCAGTTGGTTTGGGATATTTTTGTCTAAAATAATTTTGATTCACAGTGCCATCTAGTGGCACTTTGGTGCAATCACAATTTGGATTTAACTAAAATTCAACACTGGTGGTTCCTGGGCTTGGTTGACTGAAAGCAACTCTTCTAACTTGGGGTGAGTTTAAAAGAAACTTAATTCCCCCTTTCTGGAATATCAGCTGGTGCCATATGTGAATATTATTGGGACGACTTTTGCACATTTTTTAAAATCAAATTGGGATAACCCCAGCTGGACCCTATCGTCCTGCGCCTCTCCTGCCCAGGAGGGGTGTTCGCCTGGCGGCTGTCCGCAGGCTGACCCAGCGCCCAACACCTTGCCTCCCCGACCGAGGAGGGGTGTCCGCCTGGCATCCAGCGCCTTTCCTCACCCGAGGAGGGGAGTCCGCCCGAGAGCTGTACTAAG
>NC_034593.1:60861055-60876250 GCF_900095145.1 Mus pahari
TTCCAAGGGATCCAACATCCTCTTCTGGCCTCTGCACAAACTAAATGCATGTAGTGCATAGATATACATGCAGATAGAACATATAAAAATTACATATAAAAAATTAAGTTTAAAATTTAAAAAGACAATCTACATTTTTAGGGAAAAGATCACAAACATTCTATAGATTTACTGAACGCAGAACTACGAGTCACTTTCCAATAACAGCCCAATTTTGAATGCCCATCCATATTTGTTAATTCTGCATACTGACTGACACAAAGCACAAAATCTCATGTGACTAGAATTCTTGTTACTAGCCCCAGGAGGTCAAGGTTAGCTACAAAGTTTAGAAGAACAGGACAGTCAGTTCTGACTGGTACCACACCTGGCATGCAACCTTCCGACTCTGCCCCTGCCCTTCCCTCCCCTCCATCTATCGACTCTTGGAAGCTTTGAGTTTCCTAAGACGGAGCCCTTGAGAACAATATTATACTTCATCTTCCAGGGTGGAATCCTTGACTTAGACTGAGAGGGGCTTTTGAGGGGTGAGCATGCGGACCTGTGTCATGTTAAATAACAGTTTCCTCCAAGATTGAAACATTATTCTATCCTCTAGGGAAGCTCTTTGAGCAGGAAGGCAAACAACTCAAAACAGCTTCGGAAGTCCCTGAAACTGACCAGATTAACTAAGCCCTTCCCTGTCGTAGTAAGCAATAAAGGTGGAGAGTCCTTCTCCACAAGTCAGCTACAAAAAAAGACCCTGAGAGCAGACCAGCAGACTGGAACAAGCAGAAACCAGCCAAGCTACCTGAAAGAGTGTTAGACCGACCAAGGCACCTGGAAAGGACACTCTCTTACAGGAGCTGCCTGCAGGCTGTGCAGTGTGCCCCAGGTTTCCAGCTTTTTGAGCTGTCATCCATGCTGGGATGCGCTTTAGTGATGCAGCTGTCTTTGAGTCATTTCTGCTGCTGTAAGTAAACCTTCACCCATATTCCTGTAAGTAATTGCTGGGGACAGCATACAGGGACAGGGACTGCCTGCAGTAGGCCAGGATGGAGACATCTCAG
Source organism: Mus pahari (assembly GCF_900095145.1). Taxonomy (NCBI): domain Eukaryota; kingdom Metazoa; phylum Chordata; class Mammalia; order Rodentia; family Muridae; genus Mus; species Mus pahari. The sequence goes on from NC_034593.1 coordinate 60,862,105, forward strand.
AGCCTTCGGCAGCTCCTTGTAGAAAAGGATGGCATCTGAGAAGTAGGAGACACATCCCTCCAGGGGACCCGACATCTGAAATTAGGGATTGCCTGCAGTAGGCTGGAATGGAGACATCTCAGAAGCCCGCAGCAGCTCTTTGAAAAAAAACAAAAACAAAACAAAAAAAAACAAAAAACAAAACAAAACAAAAAACAGTTATTGTCATTTCTCCTAACCTTAGCCCTAGACAATGGCTGTAGAGATGTCATTTGTGCATGACTGTTTTCAGTTGTCCTTGGTGTGAATAATTATTCTATTATCTCTGACTTTCTTACTTCTTTCTCCTTCTGCTCTGGTGAATTCTGTGAAGTTAGACGTTCCTTGATGTAATGATTCTTAAACAATTAAAAATTGAGTCATGGGGCACAGCACAGTAAGTCCTAATGGGCCAGGTGCATGCTGTGTGTTCTCATCTTGGAAACAATGTAACAAATGCACGATGGTAGTTCCAGATTAATGCTTGACTTGCAAAGAAAGTTTGAAGAAATTATTAGAAAATGAAATAGAGCCAACATTGGAATCCCAAGAAAGAAAAAAATCTATTGAAGTTATGAAATAAGTTTTGCACAACATTTGAGAGTGGTTCCTGGATAAGTAAGTATAGAATATGTAAAATCTTATATTAGTAAAACTAAGTCAAAACACTGGGACTCTTAGGAGAGTCATTGTGTGCAGTATGCAGATGCAGAAAGCTAGCAAACTATTGAGTTAAGGGTTAACTTGATTCTTTCTAGCCAATGCCTGGCAGCTTTGCCCATGTCATTTATCATTAGAGCTTCACAGGAAAATGCAAGTAGCTGACCTCAGAGCTCTGAGCTCTGAAGTTTAATAAGTCAAAGTTAAAGTTTAAATAATAAGTTTGCAATTGTTATTATTTTGGCTACAGGCCTGGGACTAGGGAAGCTTGAAACTTTGGGGAACACTTGTAAATCTTGATTCTTTGTGGGACGTGGTTATTCTTTTGAATTTTATTTGGCAATGATTGTACAATGTCTTTTTTTTCTACTTGCTTTTGAAGTATCAATAAAAGACTGGGGCAAGAGAAAGGCAAGAGAGCGAGTAGAGAGCGAGTGAGGAGAATGTGAGGTGAATGTGGAGAGCGAATGAAAGAGAGAGAGAGAGAGAGAGAGAGAGAGAGAGAGAGAGAGAGAGAGAGCGCATGGGAAGAACATGTGAAGAGTGAGTGAAGAGAGAATGTGAAGTGTGTATGGACAGTGTGTGTGTGTGTGTGTGTGTGTGTGTGTGTGTGTGAAAGAAGAGTTCATGTGATGTGCGTGAGGGAGAGATGTGTGTGAAGAGTGTGTGTGTGAGTGAAAGGAGAGTGAATGTGGTGTGTGTGTGAGAGAGATGTGTGTGGAGAGTGTGTGTGAGAGTGAAAGGAGAATGCACAGAGGTGTGTAGGAGCATGAGAGTTTGAGAAAAGAAAAGCACGTAGGAGAAAAGCAGAGAGCACAAGAGAATGCAGAGTGTGTGCAGCCTCAAGCTACGAGTGAATGAGTGTGTGTGTGTGTGTGTGTGTGTGTGTGTGTGTGTGTGTGAGAGAGAGAGAGAGAGAGAGAGAGAGAGAGAGAGAGAGAGAGAGAGTTTAAGCCTTGAACAGTTGCCTGTCAGCTTGTACCCAAAAAGTAGTCTGTGTGTATTTATTATGCACCTTCCAGATATCCCTGCTTCGAGTTGAGCGCTCCGATTCTGTGTCGAGGCCAGACCCTGAGAAGTAATCCCAGTTAAACTCCTGGCTCACTAAGTTGGACTTCTGTGGTATCCATATTTGGTGTGTCATGGGTTCCCTATCTAGCATGAGTATTGTGGCTTCCTCCCTAGGAAAGGTTTTACCACAACATAATTAGCACCAGAACAGGGACACAACAGAAAGCTCTGGAGGAGTGAGCGCATGGTCCCAGCTATGGGTAGCAAGGCACACAGCTGGGCTGAGAAGCCCAGGGGGGACGCATCTCCTGAGGAATTTCCGGTAGAGTTGTCCTGTCCTGCATGGTGTGTTAATGTGCCTTTGTGCCATGACAACAGTCACATGGCTCTTGTTGTAGAGAGCGAGACATAATACTAAGGTTAAGCCATCGGGATGAGGAGTGTCTATGGAAGAATCCCAGCATGGCAGCCTCATCTAATAAGTAGAGCTTATTTTCCAGCGATAGACCCTGTCTCCGACACTAAGGTGGATATCATGGGAGGAACAGAGCCTTAAGCTTCTCTGGATCCTGCACACACACAAACACCCTGACACACGCAACAAAACAAGCATATATGTATACGCATGCAGACACTTGTCTCAATAACTTGAAATATTAGCATGGTATATTAAATTAAACAATAGATACTAATTACTTGTGAATAAGTTTTAATTGGGGAATAACGTTTTAATGAAGTATAATTACATAACTTCCTCCCTCTCCCCTTTTCTCCGTCCAGGCCCTCTCATACCCACCCTCATTCCCTCAAAGTTGTGCTCATTTTTCTTTAATTATACATATATGTGTATGTGCGTGCTCATATGCACATATATGCATATAAATACAATGATACAATCTTCTGACTCCATTTAATGATGCTTGTATGTATATGATAGGAATAATTTTTAAACAGGTAGCATACTAAGATATAAGTGCTTAAGCAAAAGTTTACTTGTTTATTAGTATGTATATGATGTGTGCTTGAATGGTGTGTGTGTATAGTGTGTGTGTGTGTGTGTATGTGTGTGTGTGTGTGTGCGCGTGTGTGTTCATGTGTATAAATGTAGGCCAATGCACATACCATGGCTTATTGGAGTTAGAGGACAACCTTCAGCCTTGGTCCTTGCTTTCTTCTTTCTTTGTTTAAGACAGTTTCTTTAAGACAGCTTCTTTGTCATTTGTCAGTGTGTATACCAAGCAGGCCGTGAGTTTCTGGAATTTCTCCTATTTCGGCTCCCATCCCACCTTAGGAGCACTGAGATTACAAGTGAGTATGATTGTATTTGGCTCTATATGAGTTCTTGAGACTTAAATTCAGCTTCTCATGTTTATATAAGTTCTACATATACTGAGCCACTTTTCCACATACTAAGCAAAAAAATATATATACTTTGACATGTTGCTTGCATATTTTTTAAAAAAATCTAAATATATTTGGCTGAAATAGTAATAATAATTTCTTTTTGCCAGTCAAAAATGTTGGTATAAGAAGGGACATAAAATGCATGAAGTGACCTAAGAATGGCATTAAAATAGAAATTGTAAAATCCAGTGTGAACCTCCACAGCCTCAGAGTGGCTATTCTAACTGTATAGTTCATGAGATGGATTGACTGTGGGTCTGGTTAGTTTCAGACCGTGATATTTTTTATTTGTAAACCTTTTTTTTTTTTTTGGTTTTTCGAGACAGGGTTTCTCTGTATAGCCCTGGCTGTCCTGGAACTCACTCTGTAGACCAGGCTGGCCTCGAACTCAGAAATCCGCCTGCCTCTGCCTCCCGAGTGCTGGGATTAAAGGCGTGCGCCACCACGCCCGGCTTTGTAAACCTTTTTAATTACAAAGTTTATAGAAAACAAAAAGTATTACAAAAATAAAGAACACATCTTTAAACTTTATTAAATGACGTCAGTAGAACACTGGTCAGCAATGCCCGAAGTTACTGTGCAGGAATTAAAATGAAAAGTGAGTAAAGTAATCTGGTGCAGAGAACTGCACTTCATCAAGGAAGCTACGGAAGGTAAAGATCCGCGGAGGGAAGGAAGGAAACATTATTCCGAATAAAATGAAATGACTGGGTGTTCCAAAAGAGGCACAGGACAGAAGCTCAGGGTTGGACGGTGTGGCACTTTGAGGGAGATCTGCCCCCATGGGCTCATATATTTGAATGCTTGGTCCTTAGTGGGTGGAACTATTCGAGAAGGATTGGGAGGTGTGGCCTTGTTGGAGGAGGTGTGTCACTGGTGGTGGGCTTCCAGGTCCCAAAAGCCCATGCAAGACCCAGGCTCTTTCTTCTCCCCTTCGTCCTAGCCTACCTCCTCTCTTTTTCCAACTTTCAGATAATATGTAAGCTCCCAGCTACTTTTCCAGCATCATGCCTGTCTATCACCATGCTCCCCACCATGATGATCGTAGACTCGTCCTCTGAAACTATAAGGGAATCCCCTCCCTCTTGTAAGTTGTCTTGGTTATGGTGTCCCTTCATAGGAATAGAACAATAGCTAAGACACAGCCATGAAAGCATTGGAGGAAGTAGAAGCTCTTAGGGGGAATTTGGTGCGATAGGCTGATAAGACTATTTCTAGGTTTTCTTAGACGTTGAACACTGATACTGAGACCATGCTGCTGTGGAACTCAGGTGCATTCCCCTTGCTTCAGATGACAGACAGCTTTTCCCTGGAGCTGTAGTCCTGGCATTGACCTGTAACTCTCCAGGTAGACCAGGCTGGTCTTGAGCTCACAGATATCTGCCTGACTCTGCCTCCCGAATGCTGGGATTAAAGATGTGTGTCACCATGCCCAGCTAAGTGTGTATTGATTTTTCTTACTGAGTATATGATAGAGTGTACAAGGGGTGGCATGTGTGTCACAGTACATCCGTGCAAGTCAGAGGACACTTTGTAGAGTTGGTTCTCTACTTCTGCCTTTGACAGGATTCCCAGAAATTGAACTCAGGTTGTGAGCAAGTGCTTTGCAGGCTAAGATGTCTCTTTGGCCCCTGATGATGAGTCCAATAGTGCTCTTATTCATCCTCACAAAATTAAACTTAAGTAACACACAGAGAACCCATGGTGCTGAGACATTAAAGAACTTCCAAAGCTTTGTAGACATCTTCAGGACCAGGGCCTCCCAAGCTTTGCAGACACTGTCAGCACTATATTTCTGCGACATTAAAGACCTTCCCAAGCCTTGTGAACACCTTCAACACCGATGCTGGAACACCTCTTTGAGAATGTAGCTTTTTCCCTCTGTGAAGTTGTAATAAGAAGGCCCAGGAGTATTTCCCTGTAGCTGTAGACAGTTTAGCAACCAAAGAGGATTCTTATGTATGTCAAGAACTTACTAAAGATGCTAGGAAAATCTACTCTGTGGTAAAAATCATTTCTTTACAGTGACAAGGATAGTGTTACCCAACCCATCTCAAGCAAGTCCATGGTTTCATGAAAAAGGCATCACCATAATAATAATTTATGGCCCCATTGGTTAAGTCTGATGCTGCCAAATTAGAGGGAATTGACACCTACATCCATATTTCTCATTTTAAAAGAAAAAGAAGACTGATTTACTTGATTGGCCCACACCCCCATCCCCGGCTTTATCTGACCAAATCCTTGAGCTCCAGGGTCAGTGAGAGATCCTGTAATCTGAATAGCAGTCGAGGGAGTCAGCACATTCCAACCTCTTCCTCCTACCCTGCTGCCCGTAGCCATGCCCATACAGATACTACATTCATATCTCTGACCCGATGAATATTTTCCAACTGCCACCTAGCCTGCTGCCAGCACTTGTGGGAATTTATCCCAGAGCCTGGTCCTTCCTTTCTGGCTGACATCTGCAATGGCTTAACCAACTCTTTTATTCGAACATCATAAAGTATCACTAGTTGGTTTTTCAACTCTCAAAAACTGAGGCAGCAGGGTTATGAGTTCAAAGCTGGCCTGGGCTACATAACAAACACCTGTGTAGAAAAAAAAAAAATCAAAGACAAAACAACAACAACCACAAAAACAGTTTGGTTTTACAGTTGATTTTTTTTTTTTTTTATGTTTTTGATTTTGTTTTTTTTTTTTTTGTTTTTTCTTTGTTTGTTTGTTTTTGTTTTTTGAGAATCAGACAAATCAGATAACTAGCTTAGAGTTGAAGCAGATGTGGTAAGTATCCCAAAGGGGTCATAGGAGGTCAATACTTCTTCAGCAAAATATAAGTTAGCAAGACAAAAGCAAAACAAATGTATTTGATCACACCCTCAGAGTGGTGACCTCTAGACTCAGAAGAAGTCTGTGTTTATGTCTGAAGTCAATAAAAAGCAGACTACACGTGGGAGTGACACTGGGTGAAAGGTCACTGTGGTGGCACAGTGATGGGAAAACCCTCAAGGCTCAGGGCTTCCGAGTCTCCTAGGCACATGTGCTGCATGGGGCAGAGGTCACTAGAGTGAGGCTTCCGAAGGAGGGAAGGGAGGGGAGGGTGATTTTCTAGTGTCTATGCCTGTTTGAGACTGTGTGTGTGCGCGCGCGCGTGTGCGTGCGCGTGCGTGTGTGTGTGTGTGTGTGTGTGTGTGTGTGTGTGTGTGTGTGTGTTCTCTGTGATCCATTTCGGGAGAAGGAGATAGGAAACAGGATGGGGGTGTCAGAAAGTCCTTTTCTCCAAGGCCTTTTCTTAAGGTCTCAATGTTGTCTGCCCAAAATTCTCAGCGTGCCATGACTCCTTTCTGTAGGGTGTTGGGACCTGAGCCCTGACAACATCTGTCACCTGTGATTGCTGAAGAGACTTTTGTAGAAATTAGAATTTATCCTATCTCCGTTCATCCACAATTTGACTTTCATCTTTTCTTATGAATGAGAGAAGAGGTAGCTTAGTGAGTTAAAAGCAGTGGTTATTTACAATTGCTTTGCCTTCCTTGTTCCTTGGCCATCAACCCAATAAAAATAATCTTTTTTCCTTCTTTTGGTCTTTTTGCCATCTTTTTTCTCTCTTAAGGTCGCAATTGTCATTTTAGATTCTGCACCAGAAGGAGACAGGAGCTTTAAAAAACAAGTCAGCCAACTGTCTTGGGAGTGAGTGCGAGCTTACTTTCTAAACTGAGCTGGGGGAGAGCTCCCAAGCTTGCTTGAGTCTTCCTTGGAATTGCAAATTGCATTAGAGAAGGTGCCCAGAATGCTGGAGCTGCAGAAGGAAAGGGAGACAGACATCCCATTTCCCTATTCATAGAAGAGGAGATCTGGCCAGGGCTGTGCCGGAAGTCACAGGCGCAGCTGTCATCACAGATGGCAGCCTCCCAACTTGGGCTATGAAACTTACCAGCTGGGTGACCCTCATGATAAGCTTCGCCCCTCTGTCATGGATCTCCTCTTGTGACATGGAATATCTGCTGCAGGGCCTTCCTCACATGGAAGGAATGAAGTTATATCTGTAAGCTATAACTAGAATACATCTACATTGCAGTTTGCAAGTTGGTGGTCTCCTGTTTTCTTAGTGGCTGTCTGTGGGGTTTTAAATAAGAATGGCCCTCCATAGGCTTGTATATTTGAATAACTTTTAACTTGTTTTGTTTTTCTGCAACAAGGTTATACTCGTGTATTTACAGTTGTAAACAACAACTGCTTTTAACTCACTGAGCTACCTCTTCTCTCATTTATAAGAAAAATAAAAGTCAAATTGTGGATGACCAGAGATAGGATGAATGTAAATTTCTACAAAGCCTCTTCAGCAACTGGTTCCCAGTTGGTGGGATGTTAGGAAGGATCAGGAGGTGTGGCCTTCTAGGGGGAGGTATGTCACTGAGGGTGGACTTCGGGGTTTCAAAAGCCCATGCTTGGTCCAGCCTTGCTCTCTCTCTCTCTGCCCCCTGCTTGTGGAAGAGGATGTGAGCTCTCAGCCACTCCTCCAGTGCTACCGACTGGATGCTTTCCTTTATAAGTTGCCTTGGTCGTGGTGTCTCTTCACAGCAAGGAATAGTAGCTAGGACAGCGCCTAATGACGGAATCACAATACATTCCCTTTCAATCACATCCATTTTTAATTGCAAAGTAGTATCAGACAATACTTCTTTTTATATAATGGGATAGGTGTTTTGATGATTGGAGAAGGTTGGCTTTGCAGACAGGAAGGGCTGAAGAAAACAAAAACGAAAACAAAAAGTAGATTGGTTGTTTCAAACTTACATTCCTTACAAAAGTTAAAGCGGAGGAGGCACTTATCAGTGTGAAAGCTAAGGTCCTCTTTGAAAATTCCGCTTCCTTTCTCTCTTGTACCTGGTTTCGTAGAAGTTTGGATAAACAACTGTGTTAGGCTGTCAGATCTAGAACAGGGGCTCTGGTCTAAACCAATAGTCCCACTCACAAATCTTTTTCAGCAAATGTTTTAATAAAAGTCACTTAAACATCAAGCAATTTTTGCTCTTGTTTTTGTTTATTTGTGGTTTTGTTTTGAAAATATATGTATATGTGGTGTGTATGTGTGTGTGTGTGTGTATACACATTTGCGTGTGTATAGGTAGACCTACATGCCCATGCATGTAGAGGCCAGAAGCTGATGTTGAGTAGCTTCCTAGACCTCTCTCCACCATCATATACTGAAGGATTTCTTGCTGCACCAGCTGGCTCTGGGATCCTGATCCCATCTCCACCTCCAGAAGCCAGGACTCACAGCAGACTGTCACAGTCCCCCAGCTTTCTATGTGGGTCTTAGGAACCTGAATCCCAGAGCCTTCACACTTGCTAGGCAAGTGCTCAGCCCCAGCCCCAGCTTCTACTTTTAGAGTGGATTTTCCTTGTCATAATGAAATCCCTACTTAGTCCGGTCATTTTTTTAGTTAAAAAAAATAAGACTTTAGATTTCTACTTTTCCACTTTCTCAGCTCCCTCTATCCCAGGCCCACACCCCCACATGTGAAACGGGGCAGGGGGGGGCAACTCTTGCCTTGGGTGAGCCCCTGCTTTCCTGACTACTCTGGCACCCACTGTTCCCATGCGGTGGTAACAGGGCTTGCCCAGTGCAGCATGAAGGCACGAAGAGCAGCATTTGGGCAGAGGTGTCTGTATTCAGACCTCTCCCAGGATCTATGACATCCTTCCTTCATACTGGAGTTGGGTCCTATAAATTAGACTCTCTGATAATATTGGACTTGCTTGTTTTCTGAAATTCTGCAGCCTTTGGTGCCAGCAGGACTTCGATAAAGGACCGGCCTTCCCAATATGATTTCATAAGATTCAGAGCCGCCCCTTGTTTATCTGTGGAAGCGCCAGGCACAGACCCTCCCTTCCTGTTCTCTCTCTGGTGAACTGTTAGTTCAGCTGCTTCCTGCTTTCTCTCCCAAACAAGAATCTAGTTGAACTGACTGACAGACTTCCCCTGAGCTGACTGACATAGACGTCGCCCGGGACAACTCAATACCAGCTATCGGGTCACTTTGCTGACTCCTCACCCTAAAGGTTTAAAGTGAGGCCCCCCTGATGAGAGACTTTGACCTTCATGCCAGGCAAACTTCCCCTCCCACAATTGTCTGAACACAACCTGTTTCCTTACTCACTTGCTGCCCTCACCCCCCCGCACACTGCCTCTTCAACTCTGTTCTGAAATTTGTACAGGTCTCTGCCCAGAGCGTGACCCTGTCAGGAAGCATCTCAGCTGTGGTGGGCCACAGCACTGGGAAGAGAACGGGGCTGAATGTTAACCAGAAAGTGGAAGGAAGCTCTGTCTGAAGAGAAACAGGGCCAGCACGGGGGGGGGGGGGGGTGCGGCACACCTGTGATCCCAGCACTCAGGATGCTGGGCCAAGCGGATGTGACATTCCAGGTCGGTTTGAACTACCTGAGATAATTTAGCTCATAAACAAAACCACGCAAACAAAAGAAAGCCACATGGAGGCAGGAGGCTCCCCTAAGAAGCAGGATTTATGCACATCCCCTGCTAGGCTTGGCATGGGAGCTTTTCCCACTTTGCCTACAGGCATCCAGATAATGAGGTTGTGTTCTTTGTGTTAAGGGACACATCAACCCTCTATCAGACTGGCCTTCCCAAAGCTCTGCTGAGCACAGGCGCACTTATTATCTTTCACCAATCTTGTAGCCCATGTAGACTTGATGTTCTTTTCCAGCGCCAATAGTTTTTTTTCCTTAAATAACCTTGTCTAATTAAGTTCTCCTCCCCAACCCCCCCACAAGTCCCCAATCTGTCTTACAGCCCTTCAGTCCTAAGACTCCAACAAAGTTCTTTGTTATTTACAGACTCACTTTTAAGTTGATTGACAAGTTCTCCTTAGTTTAGAATAGTGGGAGAGAGAGGCCCCAAGGAGTCAGGAACAGAGAACTGGGAGCAAATTTGGAGATATTCGAAAGAAGTCGTTACAATGGACAACGGTCTTCTAAACATCCTTTGCCCTTGCTTAAAAATTTGCCACAAGGCAGCATCTCTACATTTTTTGGCCTCCACCAGGGCTGCTGGACTCAGTTCCTTCACCCAGGCTGTGTCCTCCACACCTCTTACCTATAGAATACACAGCCCTGACCTGCTTAAAATATTCTACATTAAGATCACATTTTGATTAACTGTTCAGTTAAACAGTACAAGTTGAACAGTCTTGTCAAACTGTCACAGAACACACAAAACCACTGCAGGGAGTGGCATGGAGTCAGGTCACCAAAGGCACCAAGGCACCGTCATGCCCTTTCATCCATGCAGCCTTAGAAACATGCATTTTCTACTAAAGTCAGATGCTCCACGTGACTTACTGAGTCAGCTTGCTGAAAGTGAGAACGCTTTGTTTTTTAAGTTTCACATGGTGGGTTCATGTTATTCTCCAAGACGGGAGAAAAAAAAAATCTCTGAAAGCCTGGCTGTAATTGAGTTGTTTGTCGTCGTCGTCGTCGTCATCGTCGTCGTCGTCGTCGTCATCGTGGTCGTTGTTGTCGTCGTCATCATCATCATTTGAAATGATTTGAAAAATGATTATAGATTAGATGAACCAAGTTGAGGAGGGAGGGCAGAAAATTATTATGATTACAGAAACATTTTCTGCATTTGACATGAAAAATTTGTGCTGTGGCTGGCCAATGCAGTAAATAGTCCCACCATGCTCAAGAGACCAAAAGTAACTTCAAAACAGCACGGGGATTTTCATCCTGGTTGTCTTACATAGAACAAAAGCCTGGTGGATCTCTAAGGAGTCAGTGGTAGGGACTGGGAAAACTGAAGCACTGTTAGGAAAACACAGACTGGGGGGCACTTGAGTACCTCTCAAGAAGACTGGGGAAGACTGGGTTTTTAAAACAAGATTTTCCTCTTTTGAATTATGTGTGTGGACTTGACTTCTGTGCCACTGAGGCCAGCAGAGTGTCCGGTGACACCCTGAAGCTGGAGCTCCAAGTGACGATGAAGCGTCTGATCTGAGTGCTGGGACCCAAACCTAGGTCCTCTGCAAGAGCAGTACTGGTCCTCACCTGCCGAGCCATTTCTCTAGCTCCTACCACCCCAGACTAACTAAGGGAGAGCAAGTACTGAACACTAAACCAAACAGTAGGTGTTACCCACGGCCGCGCCATTTTGTAAAGAGCTTCCATTTTGATTGGGTTGTAACAATTCCTAAAGGTACATTAATTTGATTAATAAGTTACAAAGTAACTTCTTTCTCTGGAATCTTGCCCTCCCACACTCACGGTTGATTCAGCAGGCACATACTACGGGCATCTCGTCAACCAGGCAGCATCAAACCTCCCTGCTTACCCTGAAATCTGTAAGAAGGAACCGCCATTCTGTCACATAGCCCTGAACTCTCCTCAGAAGCCCAGCCTTCCTGCAGTCGGTCGGTCTGTCTGTCTGTGATGGAAATAACTCTCCTAATAAACTTCTTATCCGGAAGCATAATCTGACTCGGAGCCCCACTGCACCCCAAATCTGAAATCTTTCAGTAGAAACATAGAGGCATGGCTGGACCAGTGCTAAGACTTTCTGATAACGGCTGGACTTAACTGACTAAGATTACATACTCCAGTTGTGGATCAACATTACAGAGGGGAAAGGAACATGAGCCACAACCCTGTGTGAGCAGATCCAGAGCTGAGAAAACCAAGCATAAGAAAATAGAAGGGTATCAGAAAAGGATGAAAAGAATGTCTAAACTATCCTTGGCCCTGGGCTAGTCTTGTATGAGTGGCAGTGCTGATAACCTCGGAATTCACCAATCTGGGTGTTGACATCTTTCTCCCCGGCCAAGGATGACTGGATGACATAGAGCTATGGACTTCTAGGCTTTGGCCTGCCTGGCTTCCAGGAATAATATCTTAACCCAAATAAACAATCCATAACTGCCAGGCATGAGTCCTTGGCTCCTGTTTACGATGACTGTGCACTGAATACACAACAGAACTACTGTGAGAACGGGAAAAACAATAAGTCACTTAATCCTCAGGGCACGCTAAGCAGTTACACTTCGAAGATCTGCAAACTGAGGTGATGTGAGTGTCTCGGGGCCACATAGCTAGTAAGAGGCAGCATTGGATTTGAACGTTGGCATTCTGGTTTCAGCCTGCTGCAGGGAGACCAGGAAAAAGAGGTTTTGGTCTTCCCAGCTTGAATTTAGAGGCAAGTAAGGAAAAGTGGGAGCTGTTGACTGAGTCACCTACATGCCTGCCAAATCTCACTGGCCAGTTTCCTCGGCTGGCAACTGTTCTCCTCTGCCTTCTAGGCTTATGTGTAAGTCCTACAAGTCTCCTGTGTCACACGCGCTGATTTGTGTGCGCTACATCACACACCAAACCCATGGTTGCACTTCGCTTTGGATTTCATTGCAGTCTTCCCAATCCTGCATATCACTTGAGAATGGCAGACACTGTTACAGAAAGTGACAGATGATGAAAGACGGCCCAAGTATGTGATTGATAGTTGGTATTGATTCTAGCGTGCCTGGGAGGCATGTAATGATTTAAACAAATGGACAGCATGGGAGTGTATTTCTATAAAAGATACAGTTGTACATCTCATAATAGCATTGAGGTCAATTGTGGATAGCATATGCCATTGTGGTCTCGTGCAGTTATGACAGAGTTGAAAATTCACACCTGGTAACTCCATACCTGTCAGAACATTGTAGTGTTTATATTTCCTACAGGTAAGTCTGGCACATACCAATGATGACAAACAACCAAGTTGACAGTATTGAACTTACGTCATTATTTTAGAGTATACTCCTGTTCATTCAAAGAGTTCATTGTAGATGCCTTGAGCTGTTCCTTCTAGTGGATTTTCCAGAAGAAGGCCATGTTATCACAGCAATGATATCTCTGTGTGTGCTGTTGCGTAATTTAAAATTACTGAGCTGACCAGGCAGGTTCTTGCCATCAACTCTGACCACCTGAGTTTGATCCCTGAGACCCACAGAATAGAAGGGGAAAATCAACTCCCATGTTAGAGGAGAACAGAAGAATATGTGATTAGAAGGAGCACCTATATGGCCGCTCACAACTATCTGTAATTCTAGCCCCAGGGAGTCCAATGCCTTCTTCTTGGACACTGCAAGCACCACATATGTAGTACGCAAACATACATGCAGACAGAACATTCATACGCATACAATTTAAAGAATAACACACATAAAAGTTGTCATCTGCACACCATGACAATCACACGTGTGAGCACACACACACACACACACACATACAAATAGAGGAGTAAATAAGTTTATTTATACATAAGAGTACATTGTAAGTATATTATAATTAAATTATAAATAAGAGTAAATCAGAAAAAATATTATGAGTGAGCTTAAAGATGGCGGTTGCTACTTTAAAAGGCAGGAAACATTTTTCTTCTTAGAAGATGATTCATAAAGCTGAGCATGGTGATCCATACTTCTAATCCCCACACAGGAATGTAGAGGCAGAAAGATCACAACTTTGAGGCCACCTTGGGCTATAAAGTGAGTCTGACAGGAGGAGGAGATCTAAAGCAGTTCCGAGTCACCCAGGTTTTTTCTACTCCAAATAGGAATGGGACCTCCAAGAGCTGGCGTTCTTGTGATAAGCCACCTCGCACCAGACACTCTCAGACCTGGCTTCCCACACAGGCAAACAGACCATCCCTCTTTGATTTGAACTAGTGCCCCCAACCCCAGAGCCCTAGGGCACAACAGTTTACTTTGAGAGAGCCTGAAGCAGGGAGCTGAAGTGACTCCATTTGTAGATTTGGGAGTTGTCTGTGAAGTCGCAAAGGAGCCAAGGTGCCCACATCTCACCCCCCGGGGAGCCTGAGTGCCCCATACCCGGCACAGGTACTCTAGGCACATGTTGTAAGTGAAGTATTCATAAAATGTAAGTTAAAGAGTACGCATGAAAGGATATAGGTACAGAGACAAAATTTAGAGCTAAGATGAAAGGATGGACTATCCAGAGACTACCCCATCCGGGAATCCATCCCATCATCAGC
>NC_034593.1:60876535-60895689 GCF_900095145.1 Mus pahari
AAAAAAAAAGAGTAAGATATATGAAAGTTGTCCTCTGACATGTCACGTGTCACGCATCTCATGAATTACCCCATTTAATCCTCTATAGCAACCGTATATGGAGATGCCGAGAAGCCTTGTCTACTGATGAGAAATGGGCACAGAAGGTTTCATCGCACGGATTTAAACTGAATCATGGCCATTGAATAAGGGAACTAGGATTCTAGGCCTGGCATCCTGACTGCGGGCCGATGTTGTTAACTAGCTCACTTCTTTACGCCGATCCTCTGGAGCTGACAGTTGCTCAGTTAAAATGCCATTCACTTTTCTTGTCGAATATGATACAGAATTAGGTATGTTGGCCTCAGCATTGCTATGGTAACCCTGATGAGGAGAAGTGAATGAATTCTGGCGCTCTGAACATCTGTGAGCATCACTTGTTTTTTGTACTAGTGAGGGAAGGGAGCTAGCGAGGGAAGGAAAGTGCATGTTCCACCAAGGCCTGCATAGCCTAGATGCTGTGTAAGGTCAGGCTCTGGGCAGGAACCGTACGTGGGATATTTGTCAGTCCTGACTATGGGCCTCATGGAAGAAGTTGCCCTGGTCAGCTTCAATCATGCTTATCCAGCCCAGGAGCCTCCTATCTTGGGGGGCTCAGGACGGTGGAGCAGGGAAATCTCTTTGACCTTGTCAATCAGCAGTGATGATCCATGGGTGACAAGAATACAGTTTGGTTCAACACGACTCAGTAGCTGGTGTTGGTTCAAACTTCAGGATTCTGATCTGAGTTGTTTGTTTTTAATTTTCTCCATGAGGATGAGGGTGGTGATGATGATGGTGATGTTTATTTAATTTACATCCCATCTATGCTGCCCCATTCTCTCTTCCCATTCCTTCCCTCTCACCTCACTTCCTCCTCATCCACCCCACCTCCCGTTTTACAAAAAGAAGGGAAGGCCTTTCATGAATATCAACCAGCCTTGTCATACCAAGTTGCATAAGACTAGGCACATGTTATTGAGGCTAAACAAGACAGTCTAGATAGGAGAAAGGAGTCCAAAGGCAGGCAGTATAGTCAGAGAGAGCCCCTGCTCCCACTTTAGGAGTCCCACATGAAGACCAAGCTGCGCACTGTTACATACGTGCAGAGGGCCTAGGTGCACCCCATGCATGCTCTCTGGTCGACAAATCAGTCCCTGTGAGCCCATATGGGCCCAGGTTAGTTGATGCTGTGGGTTTTCTTGTGGTATTCTTGGCCCCTCTGCCTCCTTCAATCCTTCCTCCCCCTTCCACAGAATTCCCCAAGCTCCACTTAATGTTTGGCTGTGGGTGTCTGCATCTGTTTCCATCCGTTGCTCGATGAAGTCTCTCTGATGTCATTTATGCTAGGTTCCTGTCTGCGAGTGTACCAGAATCTCATTAATAGATTTAGGGTTGGGTTCCCTTTGGTGGAATGGGTCTCAACCTGGGCCAGTCATTGGTTGACCCTTTCCTCAAATTCTGCTTCATCTTTTATCCCTGCACATCTTGTAGACAGGACAAATTGTGGGTCTAAGGTTTTGTGACTGGATTTGTTTCCCAAACCCTCCATTGGCCATCTTTCTTGGTTACAGGAGATGGCCAACTCAGGCTCGATATCTCCCACTGCTAGGACTCTTAGCTTGGGTCACCTTTGTAGATTCTTAGCAGTTTCCATTGTCCCCGGTTTCTAGTTCATTCCAGAGAAGCCCACCCCTTAATCCAGTTGTATCTCCTCCAGTCTCTTCAAACCTCATCCCTCCTGTTCCCATCCCAACCCTCCCCAACACAGTCCCTTTCCTCCGTCTTCCCAGATTGTCTAATCTATTTTCCCTTCTCAGTGAGATTCAAGATCTAATGATTCATTGCGTTTCCTTTGTGTCTGATCTTATGTCCCCCCCTTTCATTTTTGATTTTTTTTTTAAACTTGGATATTCTCTCTCTGCTTTTTAGTTAGTTTTGCTAAGGTTTTATCTATCATGTTAATTTTCTTAAAGAGCCAACTCTTCGTTTCATTGATTCTTTATATTACTCTATTTGTTTTTATTTTATTGATTTCAGTCCTGAGTTTGATTCTTTCTTGACATCTACTCTTCTTGCATATGTTTGCTTCTTTTTGTTCTATAGTTTTCACATGTGCTGTTAAGTTGCCAGTGTGAACTCTCACTAATTTCTTTGGGAAGGCACTTAGTGTTATCAACTTTCCTAGCACTGCTTTCATTGTGTCCCATTAGTTTGGGTATGTTGTGCACTCATTTTCATTGAATTCTATGAAGAATCCAGCTTTACTCCATGGTGTTCTGATAAAATACAGTGGGTTATTTCAATTTTCTTGTATCTGTCGAGACTTGCTTTGTGACCAAGTATATGGTAAATTTTGGAGAAAATTCCATTAAGTGCTAAGAAGAAGGTATATTCTTTTGTGCTTGAGTGAAGTGTTCTGTAGACATCTGTTAGGTCCATTTGAATCATAATTTCTATTCTGTTATTTCTCCGTTTAGTTTCTGTTTGGATGATCTATCCATTGGTGAAGGTGTTAAAGTCTCCCACTATTAATGTGTAGGTTTCTGTATGTGATTTAAGCTTTAGTAATGTTTCTTTTGCAAATGTGGGTGCCCTTGCATTTGGGGAATAGATATTCAGAATTGAGATGTCATCTTGATGGACCTTTTTCTTTGAAGAGTATAAAGTGTCCTTCTACATTTCTTTCAATTAATTTTTGTTGGAAGTATATCTTATTAGAACACCATGGATTAAAGCTGGATTTTAACAACCACAGAAACAACAGAACACTTACAAACTCCTGGAAACTGAACAACTCTCTGTTCAATGAAAACTGGGTTAAGGAAGAAATTAAGAAAGAACCTGGAGATTTCCTAGAATTTAATGAATATGAATGTACAGCATACCCAAACTTATGGGACACAATGAAAGCAGTGCTAAGTGTCTTCATAAAGAAATTAGTGAGAGTTCATACTAGTGACTTAATATCACACATGAACGCTATAGAACAAGAAGAAGCAGGCATACCCAATCAAACTCAGGACTGAAATCAATAAAATAAAAACGAGATTAATACAAAGAATCAATGAATCAAAGAGTTGACTCTGTAATAAAATTAACATGATAGAAAAAACTTAGCCAAACTAACTAAAAAGCAGAGAGAAAATATCCAAATTAAAAAATCAGAAATGATTTCCACAAAATTGGAAAATCTAAACAAAATAGACAATTTCCTTCATAGATACCACTTACCAAAACTAAATCAAGATCAGGCAAACAATCTAAACGACTTAGAACTCATTAGGTAATAGAAGCAGTCATTAAAAGTCTCCCACTCTTAAACAAACAAATAAACAAGGCCAGATGGTTTTTTGAGCAAAATTTTACCAGACCTTCAAGAGCTAGAAGAGCTAATACAAATACTCTTCAAACTATTCCACGAGATAGAAACAGATCTTTAGAAATCTCCGTTCTTTCCACTTCAGAGCCCAGACCATTCAGCTATGCTGTAGTAGATCCATCTCTACTACACCTGCTTCTAGGACCCCAGCCAGCGGTTTCCTGTTCACTCAACACACTGTTGGTTCCAGGGTAGATAGAGGGTAAGACCTAGATGACCTCACACCAGTTCTCATGCTATGACCTGAAATCTGTGCACAGGCAATCCACGTTCTTAATGTGGTGGAGTCTCTTAAGGCCATTTGGTACCACCTTGCCATATCCTTTGCTCATAAGCAAAGCTGGTAACCTGCCACAGTTCAACCCTTAGTCTCACTTCTCAAACCCATGACCACAGCACTATCTCCAGAAGCCATGCTCTTTGGGTGGGAGGATTCCTTGTCCTTTCGCTGGGATCACTAGCATCACTTTGAAAACTCTACATCAGGATGCTTTCCCAGTCTGCACTTCTTCCACGTTTTTTGCACTCTTGCAGCAAGGGCAGCTTAGCCCTTGCTCAGGAACCTGTAGGTACTTTCCTACCTAGAAGTTAGCGTTATTAGACTGAGGTCTCTATTGCCTGGATGGTAGCAGCTGGCTGGCTGGCATCTCAGCAACTCTGCAAGTAACCAAAGAAACCGAAACATAAATGCTATCAACTTTAACATCAAATGAGCAATCCTGATTAGGGAGGTAAGATCTGACTGAGGAGTGCTCATGACTAAAAGACCAGTGACTCACCAGTGTTCCTTAGAGGGGGCAGAAGTGACCCCACAAACATGAGGTCAAGCTTTTTGTAGATGGGAGGTCTGAAGACTTTTCTCCTATGAGAGTTTCAGTGAAAGAAAAAAAAGCTAAACTGTAATAATAAGCTGTACCCCACAGGCAGCCATTGGCCAGGGTCACAGAGAACTTGGGTTTGTTGAGA
The DNA here is from genome assembly GCF_900095145.1 of Mus pahari. Taxonomy (NCBI): domain Eukaryota; kingdom Metazoa; phylum Chordata; class Mammalia; order Rodentia; family Muridae; genus Mus; species Mus pahari. Next base: position 60,880,902 of record NC_034593.1, read on the forward strand.
TAGCTTCCCCATTAGTCCCCCAGGTTGCCTATCACCCATAGTTAGCAGAAGTGAAAAGGCCGTGCTCACCCCTCTTGAGAGGGTCAGGAGGTTGAGAGAGTGTGCAGAGAGCTGGGGGCCAGTTTAGGATGTGACATCAAGAACCACCCTCTTCTCTGCCTGTCCCAAAGAGACAGGAATGCCCTCGGGAATCCTCCTGCACTCACAGTATGGGTGAAATGCTGGAACTGTGGCCAACAGACTTGGTTGACATTCATAGGCAAGGCTACTGTCAGCATCCTGGCTAGGTAAGAAAGACTTGGTGAACCTTCCTTCAGAAGAGCCCTCTTTTAAGTGATGGAAAGAGACGAGAAGATTTGGGACCAGAATTGGAATCCAGGCCCCTGAATTAGGGATTTCTTACTCTCCCACACTGTATTTTATGGGTGAAGATGCTTCAAGCTAAAGCTCACATGAAGATCCAGGGCTGGAATGCCCTCAGTACGGCCTTTCTTCCTGGCTTGAAATGTGACTGGGACATCTGAGGTGAAAACTTAGAGGCTCTCTTCATTTCTGGAGTTTTGAGACTAAGACTGCTCTTGACCTGTCTGTCTTGACATCACCTTTAAGACACCATAAAACTCCTAATCTAATGACTTCTAGTGACCCTTTGACAAACTCTTAACTTCAAAGAATTCACCCCAAATGCCAGCTTTTTACTCACCTTTACCTTTCCAGGTAAAACTCCTGCCCACCTATCATTCAGCCTTTCTTCTTGTTCTAGAGAGAAGAACAAGAATCCAGCATCTAGAACCTCTGAGTCTAGAGGGAAAGTATCTCTGTTCCTATCCTAGAAGATAAAATGTCTCCACTGGGGATGCAGGGGCCAACCAGAGCAAAGACTTCGAGATGGAACAAGACGGCCTGGAGCTGATGGAGTTGAAGGTTCAGGTGGAGGCAGGGGTTGGAGGACCTGAAAATGCAGGGGTTCAAAGCACCAAGGTGCAGACATGGCAGGGGTATTAGCACCTGCAGAAGCATCCTTACAGATGCATCAGAAGTCTTTCCCTCAGCCCCAGTTCAAGCCAGAGCCCCAGCTTCCTCACAGAACAGGTTGAGGACAATGTGTGTAAAGCAGTCTAGACGTTGGTGTTCATTCTCCCGCCCAGGGCAACCACAACCCTGCCAAGGCGCTGCATCTCATAAGCAGACCATCTTCCCCTGAGGAGTCCAGCTTACCTGACCCTCCCAGAAACTAGGAAACTGGGAACACATGAGGTTCTGGCAAGCTGTTCAGGGTTCAAGTTCTTTGTCTGAGTGGAAGGGAACTGGAATGACTTCCATGAGAGAAAGCCTTGGACAGCTGTATCATTTTTTTAAAAATATTTTTACTGTCTGGAGTGCCTGTTACATATGTGTCTTCATATAATTGTGTGAGGGTAGGCACACATACACCAAAAGTCAGTCAATCATATTCCACCCCCATTTTTTGAGACAGGGTCTCTCACTGAACCTGGAGCGCATCACTTCAGCTAGGCTGGCTAGCCAGTGAGCTCTGGTGACACTACTGTCCCTGCCCCTCACTTTTGTAAAGGACTTGGGTACAGACCCATGTCCCAGTGGCTCCTCTCTTTCACCTGAGTGCTGGAGAGCCAAGCCCAGGACCTCAAGCTTTACCTACTGTGTTGTCTCTCAAGGCTCTGGATAACTACAGTCTAACTAAAATATCTCCCTAGTTGGACAGTTTAATTGTAACATTTTTGTGACAGTTTTTTTTCTGTTTCTTTTATCATAACAATAGAAGATAAAAGAAATGGCTGGTAACAGTGTCATTTCATAAGTGTTTATTCTCAAATACACATTCAAGTTTAGTGAAGTTTGTATTAAGAGTCTTCCTGTTCAAATACATTCTCAATTAAACCCTAGCCTTTTTTTATTGCATTATGAAATGCTTTTTAATTCATCCCCCCACAACTGCCAAATATCTCTATCTGTTTGAGACCTAAGAATTATTCTTTTACTGTTTGTGTGTGTGTGTGTGTGTGTGTGTGTGTATTATCATTGGCATGTCTTTCATAAGCCCACTTGCTAGGATGGATAAGGAAGCTCTTCAGTCAAGGTATCCTGTGTGGGCTTTGGAACTGGCAATGAACTAATCGAAAGGACATAGCAACTAATATATTCTGTAAAGCAAATAATCTTACATCTAGCTCATGGCATGTAGGTGCTTGTCACAGGAGACTTGGCTTTTATGATTTGCATTGCAAATTTTGAGCATGTTGATCCTTGTGTTAGGACTTCTCCACAATTGAGCTCCTATACCAATTGAGCTCCTTTCCTTCATATAAAAAATGAATCCTGTGCCCTTTAATGGTACTTATATTCAATTAGCCAATAATGGAAGAGTGTACCAGTAAACATACTCAAGATAACAGGATAAAGCAATTTGCTTCAGCCTGGTACTATTTTTTCCATCTAGGACATTGTAGATATCGTAGAAAACGCTAGTTTCTTTTACTCTTCACAATCCTTTCTAATTCTGTCTGCACCTAAAAACATAGATATTTTTGAATTATCAGGTGACCAAGTGTGACTTTCCTTTCTTAAACTAGAGGCGATTATACCTGACACAGCAGCTCATTGTTTGTCTCCTCCCCTGTGTGCTAGAGAACACATTTTTGAATCTGCTCAGAGCTCTGACATCAAAAGCCAGTTTATTGGTCAAGGTGACCCAAGTAAATGCCCAACAGATGAGGCTGCATAGTATAAAGGAACCTCTATAAAACATGTAAGGCCAAATAAGCAATAAAATGTTCATGAGTCACCACAAAAGTTGGAGGTGAGAAAAGCCATGAAAAGGCACACACACACACACACACTTTAAATCAACAAGCCATCTACCAGAGAAGTGGCAACTACATTAGTGTCCATCATTCAGATGGTCTCTTGTTGGAGTTTCAAAACATACAGCTTTAACTTGGGTTCTGGGGGGCTAGCTTTTGAAATACAACTGAATAAAGACTGTCCACCAAACACACTTGTGATAAATATACTTAAAATGTATGGTTGTTCAAAGATCACTACCTAGGTTTTCCATGAGGTATCCCCTAGCCTTGACAACTTGGTTTACCGAACATCACCAATAACTAAATGACAAAGCTACTTAGGCCTCCAGCAAGCAGTAATCATGCCTGATTTTCCCTGGATCTTTATTCTTGGTCCTAAGATGATGTATAACCAACTAGAACTTGCTGTTAGGTTTTGTCCTGAAACATCACTTTCCTCAGTGATTAATGGTGGCCAAGGGACCCACCACTGGCTGATTGCTTTAGTGGGGCCAGATGTTCAATCTTGTGAGAGCCCTAGATTTGACTGCTTAGTGTCCTGGCTGCTGTAACAGAGTGTTGAAGACTTAGCAATTTATAAACTATTTCTCACAAGTCTGAAGGCTGGGAAGTATAAAATTAAGCCTCCTGCAGATTCAGTGTCTGATGGGGTCCTGTTTCTTGGATCATAGATCACATCCTTCCCTGAGAGGAGCCACAAGAGAACTCCCTGGGGTGCCTTCTCTAAGGACACTAATTTCATTGATCCATGATCTAATCCCCTCCCAAGGGGCCATTCACAGCCAAAGCCATCACAATGAGGATTCACTTTCATGAACTAGAGGAAAGGAAGCACAAACATTTAGTCTGTAACATTCACAGTCACAAGAAGCTGCAAGGCAAAGCCACAGGGTGGTGGCCATGGTCACTAAAGTTTGGTCCTACCAGATGCTAGTAATCCACTGGCCCACCCACACAGTGATGGTCATCCTTGGTCTATACATTTGAATGGAATCAGCAACAGTCACTTCAAGGACCACCCTTTGCTAATTCACATGGTTATGCACCCCTGCTCCTCACAGCAGTTGAGCCGCCTGGAAACTGCCATTCCTCTTTTAGGTGTGCTACAGCTTGGAGCTTATTTTTTATTTTTAGGAGCCTGAATCTCACTGTGTTGTCCAGGCTACTCAGAAATCACCAGTTGGAAGTGGCCTTCCTACCTCAGTGTCCTGAGAAGCTGGTTGGTACCACAGGCAAGCACCACAATGCCCAAATATGAAGCTTGGCTGTTCTTGAAAGGCCATTCTCTTAAACACTCCTTCCCAGGATGACATTACTGGTAGGGTGGAACTTAAATAGGTTTTTAGGTCACTGGGGCATATCCTTAAAGGGGATCCTAAATCCCTTTCATTATCTCTGCTTTATGGTTCATGGTGTGAGCCTGTGTTCTACCAAACATTCCCACCATAGTGTGAAATGTCTAAGAGTGTAGACCAAAATCACCTTTCCTCTTTAAAGTTAATTATCTCGAGTATTTTTATGATAGCAAAGAAACATATCTAACTCAAGGTGACTTTGCAGATTTCTACTTTCGGTCCATTTAGTTCAAAGGACTTCTTTTTTTTTTTTTTTTTTTTTTTCCACTTTATCTGAGTATGTCAGGGGAGTGGTACCCAGTTCCTGGTGTCCTCCATGTAATACAAAATGAAAAACAGCAAAGGATTCCCAATGGCTGTGCATTATCAGGAAGTTGTAGTACTCTAGGGAGGTACCTTTAAACAAACATTGAACTGATGGAGAAGAGGCAGGAGGTATGCCACATGGCACTGGCATCAATATGGGACATATCCTGGGTGGCAGGGAAGCTGCTCTCTGTGTGGGGGTAAGGACATAGATGTGTCTACTTGTCTCTGCTCGTTTGTAGGGTGAGGACCGAGTCTTTGTTCTCAGATGTGTCTAACACCTGTCAGTGCAGACCTTGTAAACTTAATATGGTTGGAGATCAGAGGTCAAAGAAACCAGAGTTTAGGACTCATCGTGAGGAGGAATCTCATCCTGGGAAGTCCAGAACCATTGGAGAAAATGTCACGCTAGAATCAAAGGATGTGACCTATATGATCCCGTGTGTGCCTTGGAGAGAGTCAGCTGACCTCTCGTAGCTCAGGTCTCCTCGTGGCAGCCGTGAAATATTTAACTGTCCCACTAACTGTACTTCAGCAAAAACTGTGGTTAGGCCTCGATCACTTCTGTGCAATAAGGTTCTGCCATGCAATTAATGTAGGGTGGAGTCAAGGATCAGACTTTGCCTGAGTGTAAGTCTCTTAAAAGGCTCAGGTTGCTCCGTGTCTCCATCCTGTACCCACGGTCGGTGGCCGCAGTGCCACGTGGCTCACTAGTCAAATCCCACCGGCCTAGTCGGGAGAACAATGTTAGCTTTTCTACCTGTCAACTCCAGTGGGAGGAAGTGGGGCCTGGCAAGGAGGCAACTTTGCCTCAGCCCGACATTCGGCAGTGTTTCCCAAGAGTCACAGGGCCAGCCTCTCCCTGGGAGCCCTCATGGTGCCCTCAGATTTAACTCCAAGCCTCAGGTGCCCCTGTCATCTCTTAATATCCCCCACAGCAGTCAGTTTTCCACCAACACGGTCTTGGACCACTTCTTTGATGATTTCCACGTTACAGTTCTTTGAAATTATAGATAAAAATGGTTTATATGACCTACTCATTGCCTTCCACAATGAAACAGCATTATAAGTAGTTTTATTTTTTTTTCAGTTGTTAGAATTGGGCTCTCACTATATAACTCAAGCTGTGTGTAATTCATCATCGCCCTTCCTTAACCACCCAAGGGCTGGAATTACAGTTGTGAGCCACCATATCCCCCAAAATGTTTGGTTTTGTTTGTTATTGGGGGGGATCTTTTGGGGTTTTGTTTTGTTTGTTTTAAAGAGAAAAAGGGAGGCTTGTTTTGATAGAACTAGATCTCAGTAAATCATGACAATCCTGCTTCCCACTGCTCCTGTCCCTCCTGTCCCGGGCCTATACGGCTTACCTGCTTCCTCCCCTCTTTTGCCAGCTGGCATGCTGACACACCACCGATAGGGCAAAGAACCAAAAGATGAAGCAATTTAATAAGGGCAGAAAAGTTGGAGGAGAGATATCTACAGGCAGAGGTGATGTCTTGAGTGTACTGAACCAATGGGAGGGCGGGAGTTAGAAAATCCCAATACCAGATATGTGAGAGAAGTCTTGACAAAGACAAGAGAATTTCCTAACACGTGTCTAACTGATAACCACCTCCTCTCTCTACCCTAAATCTTGGGCTGGTCAATCTCATCTGATACCCCAAGTGACTCAGGAGCACCTCCAAACCAGTTATAATATGGAAACCGTCACTTTAGGAAACACTGAGCCAGAGGCTTGTGTCCCCTCCTGAGCTTGGGGGAAGCTACCCACACTCTCTCTGATCACTCCATCATGAAAGTTTATTCGGTCCTATGAATAAATCATCCTGTGCCTCTTGCTCTCTGAAGCCGTCTCCAGTGGTAGCATGGGAAGATGCCTCGGTAGGGCTTGCATGGTGTGGAACCCCAAGCCTAGAGTTTGTGTTGTCATGGTGTCGCAGGGATTTTGTTGGTGAGTAACACCAGTGACAGGAAATAAAAGCAAACCTGTTAAATCTGTTACCAATCTCCCTCAAGCAAGTTATTTAAGTGAAGTGGTTTTGCCTTCATTATGGGCCATTATTCAACTCTATCGCTTTTGACGACCCATAACTTTCATTCAAGAAGCACTTCATACACACACACACCCAATCAAGCACAGAGTGCTTTAAAATGCATACTTAACCCAATAAATGGAAGTAAAACAGTAATGGGTGATAATCTCCATGGTAAGTGGGGAAAAAATTAGTCAAAGCAATTGATCTTGACCTAGAAATAATGAACAGCTACCAATACTACTGTAAGACTTTGACGAGCCTTAGCTTACCGGAGACACCCCTCACCCCAAGTGAACAATGCAGAAGCCGGGGATTGATACAAAAGCAACAGGAATTTTATTGTTCCAGCATGCTGGGGTTGCCCTGCACTCGAAGGAGAGAGTTTGGGGAGGTTTTATACAGTTTTCAGAGCAGCAGCCATTAGGCACAGTGTGATTGGCAGAACAGTGTGACTTTTAAACTGATTGGTCTTTAGGGAATGAGGTGGCAAGGACTTCCCTTGTCTGGTGGTGTCAGAATATGTCTAAGTACTCTGGGCCTCCTCCACCCGCAGGTGGCCCATGGTTGGTTCCCACCCCCCAACCCCATCCCCATCCCATGGTCTGAGGAATGTAATTAGCCTCGGCCTTCTGGAAGGGAGGGGTGCCTATGTGCTCTATGACCTTTCTCTTCCGGGAGGGGAGGGGTCTGGTGGAATTTTCCAAAGGTCCTGAACTGACCTCTTCACTACGTCGGCTGTCATGGTGACAGAGGGTATGGGAAAGATGCCTGGATTATACTTGCCCTTCAAATCCCACTGAAAACCTTGGAGTCATCCTGAGGCCTGAGTGATGGTACTGTAGTTACTTGGCTTTATCTAGATAGAACCAGGGGAAAAGCAGCAAGGGGTTGTTCAGCGGCAGCACAGGGTCTCCGCTCCTTCACTTAGGTCTGGCCACGTGCCAGGCACTGAGCCTACGGCAGTAGCATGGAACACTGTTCCTACTGTCCCACCTTGGCAGTTCAGTGGGACGGATGAACAAAGCAGAAGGTACAGGGTCCTGGGAAGGTGGCGATGAGCCTGGGAGAAAGACAGGACGGGAATCTGGACTCTCCGAGGGGATGCAGAAGGTAAGGGAGAAGTCACTGGGGTTTTTACACAGTGGGATCTGCATCAGTTCGCCCTGTGAAGCCGCCTCTCTGCGCGCCTCTGTGGCTGCAAAGTGGAGACTGGATGGGAAAGAAGCATTTACACCAGGAGTCCCTTCGGCAAGTGGGAAGGGTACACCGGCGAGATAAGGAGTAAGGGATGTGTGTGTGGAGAATTACGTGTCTGGAAGGAGAGTGGCCAGACTAGAAAGAACACTGTTAGAATGTCCGTGAGCTACCGAGTCTGAGTTTGTGCACAGGAGACTAAAGTCTAAGGAAGTACAAGCCACCAAGGAGTTTTGGAGATGGCAGTATTTTCCCTTTTCACTGGGCGATAGAGAAGTTAGAAACTCGGTCTGGCAAGTGGTGGCCCCAGGTCACTTCGTTTGAAGGTTTGTTGGCATTTCTTTATCGTCTCTATTGGATTTTGTCCTAGTTGTCTCTCTTCCAGTAAGGCCCTGGGCAAAGAAGAGGTGACAGGTTTTACCCTGCAGATAATGTAGCACTAGGCTCAGCAGCCATTGAAGAACTGGCTTTACAGGGCCTCTCTGCCAGAAGAGGAAAGTGATTGCAAAGGTCTGCCTTTGTGATGAGTTTTGGAATCAAATATTAGATTTTCTCCTTTGAGCCAGCAAAATGGGTCAACAGGTAAAAGGCAGTTGCAGGGGCTGGAGGGATGGCTCAGTGGTTAAGAGCACTAACTGCTCTTCCAGAGGACCTGGGTTCAACTCCCAACAACCATTGGCTGTTCACAACTGTCTATAACTCCAGTTCCAGGGGACCTGACACCCTCATACAGACATATGAGCTGAAAAAAACATGAAATAAAACACATATGAAATAAAAATAAATAATTTTTTTGAAAAGGGAGTTGCGTCTGAGCCAGGTGACTTGACTTCCCCAGAAAGAGGACTGATCCCCTCAAACTGTCCTGTGACCTCCACATGCACCCCATGGCACAACTCCCTGCTCCCCCATCAAGATATACATAAATAAATGTAATAAGAAAATAAAAAAGCAGACATTATCTCATTATCACAGAAATCCTATTTTTATATTTTAATGAGAAAAGACAAAATTCAGAGGCGTCGCACAATGGTCAGTCGCCCATGGGATCCCAATCAGATCTGTCCAGTCCTGCAGGGTACACATTGCCCTACCACACTGCCACAGGTGCCCCTAACAGTCACCCTCTCTTGTCTTCCTGTCCTGAAACTCAAAGCTCACATACAACAGCCAGATTCAACTGAATCCCCACACTGTTAGAGCTTGTGGTCTCTCCCTATTGATCATCCATTAGCACAGCTGTGAAAATGCAGTATTTCAGTTAGTCCTTGGCTGGGGCTGCAGATCTGACCTTTCCCTCACTTAACGGAAGATCTTTCCACTGTCAGAGACAAATGAATTCCAGCGGACTGGGGCTTCAAGCCCCCACACCAGATGTTTTGAATGTTTGCCCCCTAACCAGTTTGGTTTTTAAACAGTAGGCTGTAATCCTCTACTGATCTTGAAATCATATTAGCAGGGCAAAACAACCTTGTATAATAAATATTCAACTAAAATGGACAGACTTAAACACAACTGGGAATATCAGAATGTTTCTATTCAACAAAGAGAGTTACTTGAAAACCATGCATCTCAACTGTGACTGTATGTTGTCTCGTGTCTGTTTCTCCCTTGGGGTAGCCAGGCCCTTTGGTTAGAACAGGTGGTGCAGGCAGGATCTTGGTCAGCAGTGTGGGTAAAGACCACATACCTGGGGGGAGCTTTGGAGAACTAGTCCCATTTATTGGGGGGAACAAAAGGTGATTTAAACCTTTGGGGGTGAGTAGGGGCTATGTGTGTACATCATTGGCCAGGGCTAAGGTGCTGGGAATGCCTCATTTGCATGAGGAGGAGTTCCCCGTGCTGCTGGACATGACCTTATAAGGGCTAAGTAACCTCCTCTGGTGGGCACAGAACATGCAGGCCCTGGGTGGAGAGGGGAAAGAGCCTACTCCTGCCAGTCTCAGGATGAGATTTCCAAGGTTTGGACACACCTCGACCCCACTCTTGCTCCAAGCCTGCTTCCCATAGCTCCACCGCTGGCTCCCTGATCCCACAATGATAAATGACGAAAGCATGCATACACAAACACGCGCACATAGATATGCACATAGACACAAACCTCACATTTGGATTTTGTGCCAAAAAGTTAGAAAGCTCCACTGTCACTCCTGTGTGGAGTAGCTACGTTGGCCCATGGGAAAAAGTGAACTTGAAACTCAACCCCCAAAGCCCTAAGGAATGAAGAGGAAAATAACAACTCACAAAGGCAGACATGACCACACAGGCTGAATATGGCTGAAGACAGCTACAAACGTAGCCCAGTACAGAACATAAACATGAAAATTTTTTTAAAAACATAAACCTTGTAATACAATTGCTGTTGGGGCCGAAGCCCCAGACAGCTGAAATTCATTTGTGCTCTCACGATGGAAAAAAATCTTCCTTTCAGTGAGTGACTGGTCCTTATATATATATCCTAATATGTGTATATATATATATATATATATATATATATATATATATATATATATTTGTAGATTACAATGCTGAGCCACAATGTCAAAAGGTCAGACACAGTCTCAGGAAATAGTCCTGTCAGCAAGTGATCGAAGGCCAGGGTCCGTAGAGAACCCTCGCCACGTCCAGTCAATTGCTCTAGCATATCAGGTTTACTCTTTGCCCACACTGTCAGGCTGTCTTGTGGATGCTGTGTGGTGACCTGAGCCTCAGCAAGCAAGTACCCTGGGTCACCCAGGATCCTCTCCACCCTGGCTCTCTGAATGTGTGCGTTGTGTGTTGGTTTTCAGTTTTTTTTTATTATGGACAAGTTTAAACATACAACAAAGTAGTCAAGACAGTTTAATGATGCTCTGCGTTCTGTCCTCCATCGGCAACGGTGAATGACTGGGGTTGGGCTGGTTATCCATGATGTCTTTCTCTCCAGACGTCTCATCTGACCACAGACATTTCAGTGTGTGTGTGTGTGTGTGTGTGTGTGTGTACATCCACCTGTGCCAGTAGCCTTTAAGTCTGTGACTCACACTGCTCTGCAGAGAACTGCATGGAGCCTTGAAGCCTCGAGAATGCATGAGGCCTCATAAAAACCAGGCAGATGTTTTACGTTCTCTTCATTAACCGAGACCTCAAAACCGAAAGTAATCACCAAGCCCGGAATACCTTTCAAGATGGAGGGAAAGGGGGACAGATCGGAGTCTTAGAGAGAGAGAGAGGACGTGGCTCACATATAAATTAGGAGTTCTCCATTGCCTTGGCCCACCAATGTGACCATTAGAGCATGTCTGGCCCAGGATGGTTCTTACACGGATGAGGTAAGTGGAGCTGGGAGGATGACTTGAGGTAAAGCTGGGTGACATCACTGTTTGTCCCCAGTCCACAAGATTTACGCAGTACATGAATACACTCCCAATTCAGGGTTGGGAGAAGCAGAGAGGCAAGGGAGGCTAGCTTAGGAAGGACCGATTCATCATGGTGTCTGTCAGCCACCATCACATCCCATCGTGTTCCTGTGATTCTCACTGAAGATAGAGCCCTGTTTTAAACAAAACAACACACCCCAACTCTTTGATCTATCTCTCCCCATAAACAAGAGGCTCATCTTTTCTACTCCCATGGCTCTGGCATGCTCTTCCATGGACTCCTGCGCTACAGTTCCATACTGCTCATTTCCCTGCAAAGCCTTCATGTTGTCTGGTTGGTTTTGGTGACGGTGGCTTTGTCTTTGTTTTCCTGTTTCCTGGTGTCTCAGGCTGGTTCGCACAGGCCCTGTGTAGAATACTTTCCTCCTCAGGTTCCACGCGCAGGCTGGTTCGCGCAGGCCCTGTGTAGAATACTTTCCTCCTCGGGTTCCGTGCTTTCTCCGTGTTTCTTGGCCTCCTCAACTACGTTTTGAAAGCCTTGCATCCAATAACCTCCTCCCAAAAGTCTGATGCCTGTGACCGCTCCTGTCTGCTTCATTTCACACTGGAGAGCATTGCCTTTGAACTGTCTTACCCTGATTAACCTTCATCATTCATCTGGTCTCTCCTCTTCTTGAAGTACTCAGGACTTTCTTTGTTAAGTAGCTCCCAAACAGAACTAAACAGAGGCAACCTGCGAGCCAATCAGCAGGACCTGGCTCACTGAGCTCCAGAGTCAGAGGTCCCCTAGGTTCAGATTGCCACTGCTGGGTACCCACAAGACTGTGACCTGTTCCTTGGCTATCCTAAGCCTCAATCTCCTAGCATAACACAGGAAAATAAGACCTGCCCAGCAGGATAAATACAAAAATACCTACTTTTCTGCATATTTATAATTCATAGGTGTTGTGATTATAAAAAGATAAAGGAATATTAAGATATGTTCTGTTGGGGTGTGGTGAGGTGTGGGGGAAGGGGGTGCTTCAGCAGGCCCATTCTGGCCCCTGAGGGACCAGCCACAAGACGGTATAGTATAGAATTGAATTTATTCAGGGCATGGGGAAGGGAGTTAAGAGGGTAGTAGAGGCAGAGAGAAAGGCAGAGAGAAGGAGAGAGTAGAGAAGTAGAGACCTGCTATGACCACGTGGAGAGAGGGGGAAAGGGAATGGGGAGAGAGGGGGAGCAAGAGGGCAAGAGGCAAGAGAGAAAGAGAGAGAGGAGGGGGCAGGCAGCCCCTTTTATAGTGGGCCAGGCCTGTCTGGCTGTTGCGGGTAATTGTGGGAGAGGAGAATTAGACAGAATACCAACATTAGGTTTGTTTCAAAAAAGCCACTGAAGAGTATGCAGACATGAGCACAGATTTAATTCCATCATCATTAACTTTTTCAAAAGTAATTCTAGGACAAAGCCATGTCACTGCCTTGCCCGTGCACATTAAGGTAGACACGGAAAATACTGGAAGGGAGTGATGGATGGATGTTGGCACTTGGAGGAGTCAGAACGGATAAAGCAAGCAGAGAAGCAAGCGTTAGGAAGACACACCCTCTGAGATGGTTCTCACGCCGCTGTCTGTCCCAGGTAAACTTGATCTCCCTCTCAGTGGTGAGCCCCGGGGAAAGTCTGCTGCTGTTGCTGGGGAAATATGACTCTGTCAACTGACAGCCCTGAGGGCCGACAAACAGGAGCACAGACACTAGAGTGCTCTGTTATCACCACAACCGCTCACCTAAAAGGAAAGTTCACAGAGAACTATTCGGCCCAGGAGAGCCTTGCAAGAAGGCCCAGTCTGCTAACACCCCAGAGGGCCGATGCTCGTAAGACATGGATACACCTGTGAACACAAGAGGGAACATGGCTCCATGGAACTCTCTACCTGCTTCCTGGATTCTGTAACCTTCCCTGTGGATTCCTCTCAGGGACGCTCTCCCTTGCCCTGCCCTTCTCTCATGTCCTAGTTAGAGGAACATTGGACCAGATATCCATTAGATGGCAACCTGAAAGAAAACTAGATTCTCCCTGGGACCCGACCCAGGTCCTCAGTCCCACCCCACCAAAGGATGTTCGGACAACAGGGATCATTACTACGTTGCTGTGTTCACAGTAGGATGCTAAGACAGCACTGCTCCAGGAGTGGGCTAAGGAGTAGACCACACCCACCTTTGTATGATTTGAGCCTCTGCAGCTTCCCGGCTCTCCGCTCTTCACAGCCTTTAGTATCTCTGTGCTGCTTAGGTAAATCAGTGTGTATAGCACCTGCTGCTTAGTACATTATACCTGCACATCGCCTCTGGTTATTAAATAAAGCACAACATATATAGTCTCTAGCACACAGCGAGCCCTCTGAAACAAGTCATGTTATATAAAATATTAGGGGCATTTCCTGTCTGATCCATCGTGCACTCCTAGTATTATTGTCTTAGACATGTAGGGAGCCTTGACACATTAACTGGTGGGATTAGTTCTCCAAACGTTTGTTTCCTGATGCCTGTCCGGATGCGGAAACAAAGCTGACAGGAGAAGTGCCTGCCTTTGTGGAGTTACTATCTAATGTCAGTCAGCAATGACCAAGTGAGATCAACCCCTGACAAAAGAAACCCAGGGAGAGATCAGAACTAGTGAGCAAGGAAGAGTTCTGTTTTAGATTCTGTGGGTTGAGGAGACTTCCCAGAGGAGGTGACACCCAGGAAGATGAAGGGGCTACAGAAACACTGTGTGCCAGAAGAAAATGTCAGTTTCATTCAGCACCGGAGATCAACAGTGTGGGTAGGCTGGGGTGCTTTGATCAGAGGAAATCAACATCATAAGCTTTTAAGAAGCCTCTTCCTTGGAAGGGCCCCCTCCTCCCATCTCCTCTTTGCTCTGACTACAAACAAAGCCTTTTCTACCTTCTCCTTGCCTTTTCCAGGCTCTTCATTCAAATTTTATAGCCCCTTCTTCCCCTTTCTGTTCCAGACCGCTTTGATCTTTTGCCCTTTTTCGTCTCTAAGTGTTCTGTGGCCCTTTTCTGCAGAAGATGCACATTTTCGGCAAGGCTCTCATCCCTGCGCCCTCAGAGACTATCACAGAACAGCTAAAAGTGCTGAGCGCATTAGGGAGGCAGGAGCTGCAGACAGGGAAGGTCAGAGAGAGCTGAGCTGACACAACCCGCTTGGGCAGGAGTCCCAGGGCAGGTGTGGAGGCTCCGGGGCCACCGGTGAGGGATCTACCAAGTAACTGCACATTACAGGCTTAGGGTCGACCCTGTTGACCCCTCCAGGTCCCCCATCCTCTCTCTGATGAGTTCAAGGCTACTGTAGGGTACACAGGAGGACAGTACACACACTCAGGGGCTCTGTCAGCTCTTCCTGATTCTGACAGCTCAAAGTGAGGGCCATAGACAAAGCTTGGATGACATCGTTCAATGGAGCAGCATTTTGTGCCAGTCACCTGGGACCTCATCCTATTGTACCACTCGTACCATTTCTCATACCTAATATAATTTTAAAAACTAGCTCATTTCCTTTATTTCTGGAAAATCTTTATATCAAACTCGAAAAGAAGCAAGCAATAGGCCCGTTAAAATAGATAGATAGATAGATAGATAGATAGATAGATAGATAGATATAGATATAGATATAGATATAGATATAGATATAGATATAGATATAGATATAGATATAGATATAGATATAGAT
>NC_034593.1:60895742-60902334 GCF_900095145.1 Mus pahari
TAGATATAGATATAGATATAGATATAGATATAGATATAGATATAGATATAGATATAGATATAGATATAGATATAGATATAGATATAGATATAGATATAAGAAAAACTAACAGATGTGAAGGGATCCGAGAGGCTCTCGAGTCTCCCACGGATGCTCGCTGAGTACTCTGTGTCTAAAGTTCTCTTCTGTCTGCTAAGAGGAGAAACAGAACTCAAAGACAAATGCACATGCAAGATGAAGAGGGTAGATGAGCAAAGGTAGGGAGGGGTTAAGCTAGGGGAGTACTTGCTTTGTTCTGATCAGCAGCTGAGAATTAAAGGGGAAAAGGCCCTCAATACAAATGCAGTTGTGTGAAGGACTGTGTGAACCTAGCACATGGACTCGTAAGGAAGTTCATCGGTCAGTACATTTGAATAACAGGCCCATTCCCGACACCACCAAAACAGTCATTCATTCTTTCTTTCATTACTTTTATTTTTGTATATATGTGTCTATCTGTGTGATTATATGGCATACATGTACGTACCCATGGACGTCTGAAGAAGGGATCAGATCCCTTTGAGCTGGAGTCACAGGTGGCTGTGAGTCACCTGTTGTGGGTGCTAGGGACTGAACCTGAGTCCTCTGGAAGGCTTAAGCCCTGAGCCATATCTCTACCTCTATACCTACCTGTTTGCCAAGGACCCCAGCAGTGGCAAGATATTGCCTCTTCAAGTGGACTCCTAACCAAGCCCCCTGCACTTTAGCATTTGACATGAAGCCTCTAAGGAATGAACTGAAAAAGCTCAGAATGCAGGTGAAACTGTGGTCCCAGCTCAGCGCTTCTCTGAGGACTGGTAACCTGACCTTCCCCCTACCTCTCTGCTGCCCTAGCTGAGCTGTCTGATTTCCTTGGAAAGTCACTCACTGATCTTGCTCAGAGAAGTGATTTTTTTCCAATTCTCTGTTCAAAGTTTTTCTCCAGTGATCTATGTAGTAGTTTGACAACCCACCCAATAAAAAGGGAATGAAAACAGCCACCATTTCTTGTGGACACCATGCTAAGATTCACAACAAGGTGGTCAGGATTGGTGTATTTCTGCTCAGTGCAGTGTGGGCTGGAGATGGAATGCCAGCGGCACCTTTCACCACCACCAGGATGGCTACTGTGGTAGCTAGAGTCATTGGTATAGCTTGGCTTTGGACAGTCAGTCTCTCGGGGCTTCTTGTCTGTTTCTTCCTGGGTTTTCCCTTTTTCCTGTGCAGTTTCCAACAGGGCAAGAGCCCATCTGTTGAGGAGGAAGTGGAAGCTGTCCATCTTGACTCTGTTACATCCTTTGGTTAACGCAGTCATAGGATCAACCCAGAAGCAAGGTGATGGAGGTAAGTCCCACCTTCTGATGGTGGGGTGATAGACTTTCTAGTTGTCTTTAACGGAACACAGATGTGAAGCCATGGAGAGGCCAATGCTTACACTGAACTAGAATTCGCTAAATGGATAAGGAGTGGAGAACTGGGTAGAAGTGGGGATCTAGAGTGGGGTGTAGATCATTCCTCTCTGTGGTATCCTTGGGTTTTGCATAAAACCAGGGTCTCTGAGGAAGGAAAACAGTCAACCTGTACCAGATGACCTCCAAGCTCTCTTTGAGAAGAAGATAAGTCTTTGCTAGACCCAAGAGACTCCGCGATACAGCCTCTGCACATTGGCTTCATCTTGTCTAGATTCGTTGTCCTGCCTCTCCTTCCAGCCCCTTTCTCTCCCACTGACCTGCCCTCCGTGCTTCGAATCACAGTCTTATCTCAAGGCCCGTACATGAGAGTGCCCAACTGCCTGGGACTCCCATTCTCTGGACCTTCACATCACCAGACTTATCCAGGCATTGAGATCAAGGGAGACTGTACCTAGCCAAGTAGCCATCCCTAAACTCCCAACAAATCCTAACACCTTTCTCTCTCTCCTTACCTTTATTCTACATATTATCGACAATATACTAGCTCATTTATTTCTTCTCTTATTTCTCCATCACTAGCGATCAGATTCCCCTACTGTGGGACCTCATCTGCCCCATTTCTTGCCCTCCTTCTTGGTCCTGGCACTGTCTGTGGCTGACTAGACAGACACTGGTGTTTGTTGAACAGCGTGACTCCTTTAATAAAGGGATGACATTCTGTTGTAAGGTCAGTTTGCCCTGTCCTCTCTTCTAATGTGACCTAAGTGTGTTCCAGAAGAGGAAGGATTGTGAGATGATGGTCTGTGGTGGTTGGAATACGTTTGGCCCAGGGAGTGGCACTATTAGGAGGTGTGGCCTTGTTGGAAGAAGTGTGTCACTGTGGGGGTTGGGCTTTGAGACCCTCCTCCTAGCCACATGGGAGACAGTCTTTACCTGCTTACCTTCAGAACAAGATGTAGAACTCTCAGCTCCTCCAGTGCCTTGCCTGCCTGGATGCTGCCATGCTTCCCACCATGAGTGGACTGAACCTCAGAACCTGTAAGCCAGCCCCAATTAAGTGTTGTCCTTTGTAAGAGTTACCTTGGTCGTGGTGTCTCTTCACACCAACAGAAACTCTAAGACATGGTCTCTACACAAGAAGCCAAATTAATATCCCTTATGAAAATGGTCCTGACAGAGGTAGCTTGGTCATGCTGCACCCCTCTGGGTTTCCAGGCCTGTTACATATGAATGGGGGTGGAGGAAATGGAAAGACAAGGTCTCATTATCTAGGTCAGGCAACCTGAAACTCATTGTGCAGTGAGCTAGACTTGAACTCTCAATCCTTCTGTCTCAGCCTCCCAAGTGCTGAGATGATAAGTCTGGGACACTATACCTGGCTCTCAGTATCATTCTGAATCGTGCTGTTGCAACGATTCCAGCTCTGTCGACAGGTCAGCTTGATAGAATTTATCAGTTCCTAAGGGGGGGGGGATGTATGCCTAAATCACAAGGGAAACCCTAGTTTGTGTATGTTCTAGGTCCACTCACTGTATAGAACTATACTCTACAGGTCCATGGAAATCAGTGATAGCAGCAAGCCCAGTGTCCTCTCTGGCTTCACTGAGGCCCTCTGCTCTCTGGGAAGCCTGCTGACCCCTGCTCAAGAGCAGAGGCAGTCCATTTCTTCCTTCTTCATCTTAGTCCCGACTGTAAAGCACAGGGTCCACCCTCCCAGGGAGTTTCCACACAAGCAGGAATCCTGACCATCTGTCTGTTCTGCAGTCATTTAAAAGTGTATGGATCTGGCTCATCTAGGCCTCCCTAGCCAGAGTGTTCACTCCAGCTGTACTGCCATGAGACCTAGCTATGGCATACGTTGTGAAGGAAAGATTATTTTAACTCTATGGGCTTAAACTTGAACAGTAAACATCCCTACCTCAGGGATTAACAGAATCTAGCAGGCCTTCTGCAAGTACCCAGAGCTATAGCACGTTAAACATTTTATACGTCCCCCTACCCTTCCCCCAGATTCAACAACACTCTGCCTGAGTGTTTGAGGAAAGATCCCAAGGTCACCGGTTCCATGACATTGTTCCAAATGGATTGAGAAGTGTTTTCCCTAAAGACATTAGGTCTTGATTTATTATATTCTACCTTGATGATCTTAGTTTAGGCAATTGTCCTTTAAGACAGTAGTTCTAAAAATGTGAGCCAAGGATCTTTTGGCTTAGAGCACTAATCTCCGCAGCATGTACTTTAGGAGCATGAATTAATAATTAAGTCATGATCAATTTACTTGTGATAGCCCTTCTTGGTGTCTCATCAGGAACACCACCATCCCATCAGGAGAGCCTCTTTGTCTCCACAAATAGGAGATGGGGGTTGGGGTGGGCAGGGAAGGAAAGGGAAAGGGAAAGGGAGAAATTCATAGTGCCACGTGATCCAAAGTCTACCTGAAATGCCTAAGATTCATTTGCAGGAAACCCTGTGGTCATCCTGGAGCTGGGTACTGCACACTACATCATGGATAAATTACTTCTCCAGCCCCGTTTAAAATCTGAGAATCAGAAAGCCACTAGAACAATAATTATTGACGTCCAGAATGACAACAGACACTAAAACGAGTGCACAGGAGTGTGACAAGAATGGGCAGAGGGACAGAGATTCCTACAAGGGTCCCATCGATTTCACAGAGAGAACAGCCTGAGAATGGCAAACACTGTTAGAACTGCCTTGGTCAAATGGTCCACATCCACATTATCAGTGATGCTCAAATAGGCATGGCAAGCCCCTGACACAGTGTTGTGGGGGGCTGCTTCTGTTGCTGAGACTTGTTTGTTCTGTGGTACCAAGAATAGAGCCTAAGGCCTTGTGTTATGAGGCGAGTACTCTCCCACCAAGCTCCATCTTCAGTGTTTGGGTTTATTGCTTGTTTGGTTGGTTGATGTGGGTTCGGACATAGGTTCTTCGTAGATGGTTCAGACTTGACCTTGAACTCTGGTCTTCTAGTTTTCCTACCTCAGTTGCTGAGATTATAAGCATGTGCTGTCATGCATGGTACCCATAAAGGATTTTCTTGGCAAATACGTGTAAACCTATGTATGACCATGAGGGAATGTTACACAAACCAAATGTTAGCTGAAAAGCAAAGTACTTCAAAAGGTTCAGTGTCTTAAAAGGCAAAGCTAGAAGGAGCTGCCTGGATGAGAGAGCCTAAGAAGCAGACAGGGGTGATGCCTGACATAACATGAGGGCCTAGATCTCCATCCTGGTTTAGAAAAGTGGAGTTTACAAAATCTGAAGACATCATCACTGTGGATGTCTGGTTTCGATTCTTGTACTGTGGTTACAAGGTGTTGACATTTAAAAGATTGAAAAGTATGTGGAAGTTTTGCCATCTATTTTAAAATCTGAAAGTGCTTCAAAACTAAAAATTAAAAAAGAAATATCTTCAGACCCTGATAAAAATCAGAAGAAAAGAGACATCAGCACAAACGGAATCAACAAAATGTGATTTAGAATGGCAGGAAACGTTTATTCTGTCCATGAACAGGCTTTCTGCAGGCCAGTGGCTGTCATGGAAGTGCAGATGCTATTATGAGATAGGAGTCTTGGGAGAATTTAACAGTGTGCAATTACACTGTAGAATGTTGTGTTGGGGGTCATGAGAAACTGCACTATAGAAAGAAATGAACAGTAAAAATGAGCATGTAAGTCAGGTGGAGGTATTGCATACCTTTAATCCCAGTACTCAGGAGGCATAGTCAAGTGGATCTCTGAACTCAAGGCTAACCTGGTCTACAAAGTGAATCCCAGGACAGCCAAGGCTACACAGAGATACCCTGTCTCAAACAAACAAACAAACAAAAACAAAAAGCAAAACAAAACACAACACCATGATGTGTTAAAGATGGCACCCAAGAACTGGAGGCCTTACAGAGCCTAAGGAAGGGCCCTGTGGAAAGAATGAACCAGTGACAGAGAACAGTCAGGAAAGTGTGGTAAGTGGAGCTGAGAGGGAAGCAGGGAGCTAGAAGTTGGCCAAGGGACAGACTGAGGCTTTAAAGCATCTGAGAGAATATGGTTAAGGATGTTTAAGTAGCTGAGGTTAGGAATACAGAGAGAGTGTATGGCAGGAACTTCATCCCTGGGAAGGAGGAAGTGAGTTTCTCTGTGGATGCTGAAGCTGAGGGGCTGTGTCTCTGAGAATGAGACAGAGACAGAGCTGGAGAACACTGGGGGCAGACACACCACAGAGATCACACTGAATGCAAAGAAGGAAAATGATAGTTTCTTGGAAGGAGGGAGAAGGTATGGACTTGTCAGCCAGTGTTGCCTTGGCAACAAGGAAGTAGCAAGCAGAGCAGAAAGGCTGTAACCAATGATGTAGGAACTACACAGGCAGGCTCTGGGAGCTGAGCACACATGCTGGACTGGTGTTCTTTTCTCTTTCTCCCTCCCAGGTCATGGCGCTGAGCCACAGTGTGCAGCCACAGCAATGGGAAAGTCCCCAGGAGCTCGGGATGGATCTCCACTGTGCTCTACCCAAGGAAAGTTCTAACAAAAGGCCTGGATCTCAGAAAGCCCAAGTCCCGAGCCAAGGCCTGTTTTGGTTATCCAGTCTGAAGTGATCTGGTTACAGGCAATACTAACTGCTGCACTCTATAGCATCTTTCCTAAACAGATTAACTCAGAGATCTTTTCTCTCCGGTGAAATGCTGACAGAAAAGCTGTGTGCATTGTCTACAGAGTAACACTTCCTGTGTGTGGCAGCTGTGAGCACACGGAGGGAAACCAGGAAGTGGAACTAACAGTCTCTTTCCTGGGACAGTGCTTCAGACTTGGGGAGCCAATTCAATGAAGCAGCCAAACCCAGCAGAAGGGGGGATACAAGTGACCGGAACCCACGACAAATAATTCCCCGCTAGAGACAAACTTTTACCAAGTGGTGCTCGAATAATCAGCCAGCACTAAGTCAAGATGCTGACTTATCTGAGAGTGTGTGTGCAGAGAGTGTGTCAGTATGCAGAGAGTGTGTGTCAGCATGCAGAGAGTGTGTCAGCATGCAGAGAGAGTGTCAGTATGCAGAGGGTGTGTGTCAGCATGCAGAGAGTGTGTCAGCATGCAGTATGCAGAGAGTGTTTGTGTCAGCATGCAGAGGGTGTGTCAGCATGCAGAGA
>NC_034593.1:60902345-60905397 GCF_900095145.1 Mus pahari
TCAGCATGCAGAGAGTGTGTCAGCATGCAGAGAGAGTGTCAGTATGCAGAGAGTGTGTGTCAGCATGCAGAGAGAGTCTATAAGTGTGCAGTGTGTGAGATGGGAGGGGCAGATGCTACAACATGAAGCATCTATGGATGAACAGAATTTTACTTTTAATTATTTTCTTTCCTTTTATTGAAACAGTTTTTTTTCTTACCTAATGTATCCTGATTATGATTTTCCCTCCATCAACTTCTCCTTACTTCCCCTTCCATCTAGATTCCCCCCCACCGTGTCTCTTATTAGAAAAGAAATAGGCTTCTAAGGGATTACAACAAAATAAGATAAAATAAAAACTAACACATCAGAATAGAGCAGAACAAACAGAAGAGTCCAAGAAAAAGTGCAAAGAGCAGATGCTGACACAGAGAACCACTCGCTTGCACACTCAGGAGTCCCCTAAAAACACTAAACTAGAAGTCATAATATATGTGCAAAGGACCTGTATGGTATATATGATGGTTTGTATATGCTAGGCCCAGGGAGTGGCACTATTTGGAGGTGTGGCTTTGTTGGAGTAGGTGTGTCACTGTGGGTGTGGGCTTTAAGACCCTAGTCCTAGCTGCCTGGAAGTCAATCTTCCACTAGCAGCCTCCAGATGAAGATGTAGAACTCTCTGCTCTGCCTGTACCATGCCTGCCTGGATGCTGCCATGTTCCCACCTTGAGGATAATGGACTGAACCTCTGAAACTATAAGCCAGTCCCAATTAAATGTTGTCCTTATTATAAGAGTTGCCATGGTCATGATGTCTGTTCACAGCAATAAAACCCTAAGACAGCACATATATGTGTGTATACACACACACACACACACACACACACACACACAAATTTAAAAACAAGAATGTAAAGCCCTGACACACATAATTAGACGAAGAAACTCCCAAAGCTGCCACTGGGTTTATTTCTGTTGGCATCTCCTGTTGGGCATGCAGCCTAGCTCTAAGAGTATTTTGTTTACCCAGTGAAACACCCTTGGCCTAAATTCAATTTTCATTCGCCAGTGGTTATCAATCCGGTGCACACCTGCGCAGGCCCTCTCCATGCTGCCCCGTCTCTGTGAGTTCATATATACACGAATCTTTTTGATTTAGAGGGCCTTGCTTTCTTGGTGTCCTTCATTCCCATGGGCTCCTAGACTCTTTGTACCTCCTCTTCCTCAGATCTCTCTGATCCCTGAGGGAAGGGATCTAACGGAGACATCCCACTCAGGGATGAGAATTCTGAGGTTTTCACTCTCTGCACACTGCCTGGCTATGGCTCTCCGGATTTGTTCCCATCTGCTGCAGGAGGAAGCTTCTCTGATGATGGCTGAGCAAGGCACTGATCTGTGAGTGTAGCAGAATGACACTGGGAGTCATTTTATTGCTGCATTTTTGTTATTGTTTAGAACAGTAGCATTTCATTTTACCATAGGTCCCTATGGACGAAAGGGAATACACATACATTGCTGGTGGGATGCAAACTTGTATAGGCACTGTGGAAATCTCTGTGCTATTTCCCCAGGAAGATGGGAATCACTCTACCTAAAGACCCAGCTATTTCACTCTAGCATATCCCCAAGGACCCTTCATCCTACCACAGAGATGGTTGCTCAACCATGTTCATTGTTATTATATTCCTAATAGCCAGAAACAGGAAAACAGTCTAGATGTGTCTCAGCCAAAGAATAGATAAAGAAAATGTGGTGTGTTTATGCAATGGAGTATATTACTCATTAGTTTAAAAGAAGGAAATCAATAAATTTGCACGTAAAAAAAAAAATGGGACTAGAAAAAGTCATCCTGAGGAAATAGCTGAGAAGCAAGGTAAATATAGTACTATTCACTTATATGTGGCTGTTAGCTGTAAAGTCAACAGTAATCAAGCGACAATCCATAGACCCACAGAGATCAGGTACAGAGTAAGGGGGGGGGGAGGCATGAGTAGATGGTGGGAGCCTGGAGTGGGGGGGACCAAGTGGGGAGTGGGAGCAGCTACAATTAAAGGGCCATTTGAGAGATAGTATGGAAACAGTATAGTAGAAGCTTTGTGTGTGTTGTGAAGATAATCTAAATGAAACCACCAAATAATGGGGTAGGCAGATCCCCAACTCGATACTTCTTGTCACCAAATGAAGTTTCTGGTGCTAGGATTGGGTTACATCTAATTAAGTTGCTGTCCGAAGGAATCCTGTTGGAATCCCCAAACAACACAGGCTGTTGTCAAAACTACAGGTTGCTCTCCACTAACAGGTGACAAGGTTCCATTGCTGAACACAATGCTACCTCGCTCTTTGCAATGAAGAGGTCAAGGTGCCTGCATAGAGCCTTCACCCCCCCATGTCCTGTCCTCTTTGACACCAGAAGGCACTGTTCAGGGTATTAAAGGAGAAACGTAGACACCAACTCAGCCGTATAACCTTTGCTCAACCGTGATGTCCCACCACCAGGATGTGCTAGGGCAATGGTGGCACAAGGCTTGTGGGAGTAACCAACCAATGTCTGATTTACTTAAGGCCCACTCCAAGAGATGGAGCCCATACCCGATACTGTTTGGGTGATCAAGAACCTGAGACTAATCTTAATTCTTAAGTGTGACCACCAGATGGAGATAGGTCTATATTGTTAGATAACAGCTATCACAAATTATCTAATTGTAACTTTGGGGACGCTAACTGAAAGGGAATTAAATTATCATCTTTGTGCCTGTGTGTCGAGCAGTAGCAAAAGTACTATTGCTCCCTGTCTTAGTCGGGGTTTCTATTCCTGCACAAATATCATGACCAAGAAGCAAGTTGGGGAGGAAAGGGTTTATTCAGCTTACACTTCCATACTGCTGTTCATCACCAAAGGATGCAGGACTGGAACTCAAGCAGGTCAGGAAACAGGAGCTGATGCAGAGGCCATGGAGAGATGTTCTTTACTGGCTTGCTTCCACTGGCTTGCTCAGCCTGCTCTCTTATAGAACCCAAGACTACCAGCCCAGAGATGGCACTGCCCACAAGGGGACCTCCCCCCTTGATCACTA
>NC_034593.1:60906417-60955853 GCF_900095145.1 Mus pahari
CTCCCCTCCCCTCCCCTCCTCTCCTCTCCTCTCCTCTCTTTCACTAAGAGGACTCAGGTTGTATATCACACCCACTTGAAGGCACAGAACTGAATAAAAAGGCAGGTTTCAACTTCAGTCTAACTAAGTTAATTGCTTTTCAACCATGAAAACTCTAAGATATATAATAACAAATTTCAAAGCCTAAGCAACATAAAATACATACTACAACTTCAAGATGCAATCTGAGATTAGTTGACATTTAAAAAGTAAGAAAATTGCGGTCCGGTCTCTAGAGAAAAGACAGTCAGACAATATCAGCTCCAGCCCCAACATCGCAAAGACAGGCTGAGCCATCAAGAATTTTCAAGCATATGTTCTGCTTGACAAAATAGAGATGTATGTCTTCTCAGTAAACCCAAAACTGAGGAATCTCAACAGACTAATAAATATATCAACAGAATGAAATGCAAAATAACTAGGAGAATCAGGTTTACATTAAAATTAGAATTTTAAGCTGAGCATGATGGTCCCGGTGCTTAGGAGGCTGAGGCAGGAGATTTGAGTGCTCAAGGCCATCTTAATTTCCTGACAACATCCTGTCTCAAAAACACAACATTAAATTAAATTTCATAGAAGAATGGTAATGATAATGGAAAAGTTGATGAACTTGAGTATTTATCACTGGAGATCACTCAATCCAAAGAGCAGAGGAAAAATATAAACCTTAGTGAATTCTATGTGACAATATCGAAAGGTCTAGGAAAATACTTCAGGGGTCCTAGAATGAAGATGAAAGAATTAAGCAGAAAATAATCCTTAAAGATATAGTAGAGGAAAATTTCCCAAGTGACAATAAGGCAGGGCAGTGCAATGTTGGATCCAGCTGTCAGGCAGGACACAAGCTAGACATATACTTTGAAGAATAAGAAGATATCTTGTAAAGCCAAGGATTTAAAATGCTTAGGTTAAACAACATACATTCGGTTCCAGAAACTTCTGCGTAATTACGCATCTGCTCTGTACATAATTGTGCATCTGCTCTGTAATAATAAAGTCTATTTAATAATAAAGTCTATTTTAACACTACAAATACAGCTAATGAGCACTGCCGAATAAAAAGGAGGCAAACCAAAGCTTACACTTAAGGGTGTTCACTGAAGCATTGCTTATAAGGTAAAAAGCAGAAATACGTGTCCAACAACAGGATTAATGGGCTGTGTACACTAAAAACGTGCACAAGAATCAGATGGTTTATATATGCACGTGATATATACTAAATTTGTTGTTAATGGATAAAACCAAGCTGTAAAGGAGTTACGTATGCTGAAGTCCTTTGTCTCTACCCAGACAGAAATCGTGGGTAGGCACAAACCATCTCTCCGTGCTCCTGTCTATAGCTGCAAGCCCATGACAGTGGCCAACGTTACAGCTCCGGGATCTGCAGAATCTGAGACAGAGTTGCTGCGCTCTGAACACTCCCAGTGACGGGGCAGTTTCTCTTCTGACTACAGCCTTCTGGAATTGCATCTCAGTTCTCTGCCCTTTCTTACCCTCTCTGCTCCCAGGGCTCCTGTGGCTCTGACCACTGGCCTATACTACTCTGGGGCTGCTGTACCAGCCTCCACGGCTCCAGTACCAACTGTAACGGTCTCCTTCCCCTTCTGTGCTGCTTAGGCTTCTGTGGCTGGTGGCTGCTGCTCCCATGGCGCCACCTCTTCTGCAGGTCTCAACTGTAGTTGTTCCTCTCTGCTGCTTTCTATTCAACCTGCTGACTGGCCAGCTCCAACTCTGTAACTCCTCTGGGTCGCTCGGCTCCCACAGGTCCGTCACTTCACCACCTCTCAACTGTCTCTGCTGCTTTGATCTCTGGCAAGAAAAAGCCATTCCAGAAAAGTCTTTTATTGAGTCTAAGATTAGAACAAATCAGGAAGCAGCACAGGACCGAGTCTCCCAACAGACTCACCAGGTGAGATGAATGGCCTGCTTACGTGGCCAGAGAGGTGTTTATACCAATCACAGCCAACTCTCTGTGAGAATAGAGGTTTGTATTTGCACCAGTCAAGCCGTTTCTCTGTGTCCTTCCCTTCTGCCTGAATAGAGGTGGTCACAAGGTCACATAGGGTTGGGGCACTGAGACCTGTGATGGCAAAGTCTGGTGCCAACTGTTTGAAGCAGTCGTGGCTGGGGATGCAGCTTCAGACGCTAGGCGGCAGCTGGGATTGTCCTGTGACTTACGGATGGTTTTGTTGGCTATTTGTCTGACAGTTCTTTGCTCAAGGCAGCAGAGCATTAGGTAGGTAGGGGTGTGGAGTAGGAGGTGGGGAATGGAGGTGAGGGATGGGGATGGTTGGGAGGGGATCTAGCAGCTATCAACTAGAGCATCAAAATGTCCCATCCTCCAAATCTTTTTTTCTAAATAAACATCAGAAGTCATGCTTATAAGAGCTCATTATCAATATCAACATTAATTAATTGATTGATTAATTAATTAATTAATTTTGGGGTGTTTTTTGTTTGTTTATTCAAGACAGGGTTTTTCTTCGAGTATCCCTGGTTGTTCTGGGACTCATTTTGTAGATTATAGACAAGGATGGCCTCGAATTCACAGAGATCTCTGCCTCCCAAGTGCTGGGATCAAAGGCACGAGATACCATACTCAGCTGATTGGACAGTCTAACAGCGCTTTAACAACCCAGAGAGAGAAACTCTCCTATCCATCCCGGATGCACAAAAAACTGCTGCAAGGGTGTTTGAGACCAGTCTCCAGTCGTGACCTCTTGGAAGTGAGAATGGGGGTGATGACCTTTGTTTTCTAATTTATTACTTTGAAATTACTTGAGCTATTTTCTTAGCCATAAGCTTTATTATTTAATATTTACACAGCTTTCAAAACTGTTAGCTTTGCTCGTAAGAGTGGTGTTAGCGTCAGCCTGCTTTCCGCAGCTCAGCACCAGAAGCTACGTCAGCACCAGTCACCAAATGTGATTAGTTAGTGTGCCCTTTAGCAGGTCCCACCATCACAGACTTGCTCTCTCCCTTACTCTCTTACTTGTCTCTCTCCCTCTACCTGNTCTTTCTCTCTCTCTCTCTCTCTCTCTCTCTCTCTCTCTCTCTCTCTCTCTCTCTCTCTCTCTCTCTTTCATCCCTGCTCAGAGACAGCCATTTTTTTTGGTCTCTCCCCTCCGCATAAATCTCTTGCGTGAGATCTGTGTGCATGTGTGATCTTTGTAGCATACCACAAGCGGCGGAGGTACTCCTCTGCATAAATCCTAACATTAGTTCTGCCGCGAAAATCCTAATAAGTAGGCTATTATTTAACTTGCTGAGTCAGCCAGCTGTATGCTTTAAAAACAAAAACAGAAAACATGTTCTTAAATATCAACCAGTGATAGCTAGTTGCTCTTCCAAGGGCCCTGGGTCCATTCAATCTCTTAGATCCCCCAAGAAACCCCAGATAAAGAGCTGACTAAGGTGCCTATTAACATATCAAAGCTGACTGTGGTTGGCTGCCAAGCTCTCCCAGCATCCTCAGCACTTCTCACCCCAAGCTCTAGCTCTACTTTAAACCTCTCCAGCCCCTGAGCTTAGCTTCCCTTCTCCCACTGTGGTGGTTTGGCCCAGGGAGTGGCACTATTAGGAGGTGTGGCCTGGTTGGAGTAAGTGTAGCCTTGTTGGAGGAAGGATGTCACTGTGGGAGTGGGCTTTGAAGCGCCACCCAGTCCAGAAAAAGCAATCTGTTCCTGGCTTCCTTTGGATGAAGATGTAGAATGCTCTGCTGTTCCTGTGCCATGCCTGCCTGCACCCTGTCATGCTTTCTGCCATGATGATAATGAACCTCTGAACCAGTAAGCAAGCCCCAGTTAAATGTTGTCCTTTGTAAGAGTTGCCTTGGTCATGGTGTCTCTTTACAGCAATGGAAACCCTAACTAAGATACTCACCTTCTCTTTCATATACAACTCAGACATTTTGGCTTCACTCTTGCATCTCTCTTTGTCTCTTGGTCTGTTTGTCCCTCTTCTCTTTCTCTTTCACTCCCACCTCCCCCAAAGCCATGTTTAGCCTGGACTCTTCCGGGTGCCCCTGGCTGTTCTTCATAGCTATAATAAAAACCTCCTCGACCGTAACTAGGAGCAGTCATGTCCTCATTGCCCATTCAACAGCATCTATCTGGCAGCTAACGGCCATCTGTAACTCCAGTTCCAGGGGATCCAACACCTTCTGACCTCCTCAGGCACCAGGCATGCACTAGATACACAGACAAATGTGCAGCTGAAACATTCATATTCACAAAAAATAAAGGAAACAATGTTAAATGTTTAAAATATATATGTATATGCATATACAAACTATATATGTGTATATACATATACATAATACACACACACACACACACACACACACACATATATATATAAATAAAATCAGCCAGTACCAGTAGAAGGAACTGACCCATGTCTCCTGCCCTTTGTCTCTATATCATTATTGTAAGAACCAAGACCAAGACCTCGGAATTCTTTCTCTTCCTGTTGTTTACTTTCAGGTTGCCCTGTGGAATCTCCTAACCCATCTTCTAAGTCCTGAATCTGTTTCTCATGTCCTTGATATACTCACAGTCAACATCAAAACTTCTCTGTAGCTCTGTTGTTCTCTCTAAATGCTATGTTCACCTTCTCACTGGGCAAGGAGCCAGCTCTCCTCAGAATGTTCTTCAGGTCCCCTGAAGGCCACACTAGCCTCATGCCACTAACCCTAGAAAGGGAAGAGGGTGTTCTCTGGCCTCCCACACTGAACGTCCAATACTTTTGGATCTTGGGTCCTTGGGAGGTCTGAGCACACCTGTCCTTGCTGCAGTCCTGTGGGGACATGTTTTAGCTTATCAGCTTCCTGCCGCTCTGCTTCTTTCTTGGGAATTTCCTATGATGTGCTGACTTTTATAAAACCCTGTCCTCTCAGTTGCTGTCTCTCACTCCTAGGACCCTGTCCATACCCCATTCCAGCCACCCACTGCAGAAGTCATGGCACAACTTGTCAACATTGACAGCCCCTCTGCAATCTTAATCCTTCTGCCAGTCCCTCCCAACTTTGCCTCTGTGGGGCAGAAGGGGCAATTCCTGTTCTCACCCAATCAAGGGTCACAATCAACATTCCCATAACAAAGGTTAATAAGAGGAAAGCAGAATAAAGTTGTGCCAAAGGTGCTATGACACAGAAGACTCCAGAAATAAAGACCTAAAGATCCAGGGGAAATGGTCTACTTTTAAGCTTAGCTTCTATAGCAAATGGACAGCCCTGTAGATGTGTAACTAGATGAAGGAGTTTATTCTGATGAAATAAACATCTCTGTACTGCACCCCTCCTAGGTATGGGACAAGACCCCTCGAGAATAAGAACCTTTGTGGGGAAATGAAATATATTAACGTTGCCTGATGCAGATGTTGGGAATTGAACCTGGATCCTTTGAAGGAGAAGTGGGCACTCTTAGCTGTTAAGCCACCTTTCCAGCCCTTCAGTTCTGTTTAAACCAGCTGCAATTGCAGAAACAATGAAGATATTTCCTTCAATCGCAGGGATGCAAACCCCAAGTTCCTGATGCTGGTGTGCTGCTGTCACAGGCTCACTCTGCTTCCTCCTGAGACGGATGACCTTAGCAAAATGCTGTCTTGCAGGTCAGCAGAATCCTTTCTGGAGGTGTGACTTGGCAAGAGGCCAAGCAATGTGGTCTCGCCATAATTTCATTTTGATTTTAAGAATTTCAGTTGGGCCAAATGAATATCTTGCTCCATTAAGAATGAGCTTAGGTAATGGATCTGCTCATTGCTTTAGACATTCATCTCTTTAAAGACTTCAGATAATGCCTTTTTGCAATTAATATCCATGTGAGTACCTGCCTTTTGCAAACTAAGACAAGTCATTTGATCTGCATGAGATTGTACCCAAGTAGAGATGTTCATGACAGTCATTCAACAAACCCACCAAAGTATGGCAAGAACTTAGACACCAACAATATTCTGGGATGATACAGCCACAGGTTTTTGTCATTGCTCAATGGCTCACTGATAGACTCAGCTTATAGCATTTCCATGACCCTGGTAGGCTGGGATTGAGAGAGAAGGCACAGTAGTTAGGCTTTCCATCCAGAGGCAAAAGCTGAGTTGGGTACTTCAACCTGTGCCAACACCCTGGCCCCAGAGACCCAGCTGTCCTCTGAATGTGTCAGCTTCAGCCCATACAGGTCTTCTCGGGAACTGGCCCTAAACCGACTCTGGAGGTTGATCTGGGAGGGTGCAGCAGACACATGTGAATTTATCACCCTATCCTCCTTCTATTTGATCCAAATCCTTTTCTCCAATATTCCATCTTGGGAAGGAGTAAAGAGAAAGAAGAAAGGTATATTAGTTAAGGGTTTTGGGTTTTTTTTTTTTTCCCTTAATTATGATGCTTTGGGGCCTTGCTCATCTTGGAAAGACTGCCTCTCATAGAATGAGCTAATTCTTATAAAGAGAGTAATCCCCCTGCCTATACCAAACCTCTCACACAACTGACCAACACACGTCTGCCTTCTTGATTTAACTGTCTCATACCAAGCCCATATCACTCTTTTACTAAAGTCACCAAAGGCCAAGTCCCAGATGGCTTGGATTATCCCTGTAGCCCTGAGTCGCTGATGTTGGTGAGACCTCTAGCACTAACTCAACACATCTACTTGGCTTTGCCCATTCCATCTCTCAAAAGCCACAGAAATAACTGTGGCCCAGGCATTCCTCAGTCTGTTCCTTTTATCAACCCTTGTGTTTCCCCATATGGCCCTGCAAGGGATAACTTGCCTTCTGCCCTTGGAACACGTTAAGTAATGAGTTCCTCTTTTAACACCATTGTTTCCACCCATCATCTATCCATACTTCTTTAAACAAAAGCCAGGGGGTTAAAAACACGAGATAGTAAGCATTTTTCAAAGGTTACTCTTTTTAAATGAGACAAGGTCACAAGGGGCCTCAAATTCCCTACATACCTGAGAATGACCATGGACATTTGGTTCCTCCTGCCTCTACTTCCTGGATTACAAGTGTGAGCCACCATGTCTCTTTGATGAGGTGCTGAAGACTGGAGGCTTTGTACACTTTACAGATGCTACCGATCTGCACCCCCAGTCACCAAGGGAAAGTGCTTTAAATAAGAGACACCGGGATTGTTGCAGTAATCAATGAATCCTACTCAAAGGGGTAGTGTGTCCCTAGGCGCCTGCTCCAATGTTCTGGGTTCCCAAAAAGACACACACACACACACACACACACACAAAGAGAGAGAGAGAGAGAGAGAGAGAGAGAGAGAGAGAGAGAGAGAGAGAGAGAGCCTTATATTTTAATACGCCTTAAACAGCTTAATGACTGGTCCACTCCCTAACTTCCACGTGGCTAACACCTCCCCTCTGATATTCCTGAGTTGTTACTTACTAAAATCTATATTCCATTGTTGTTGCCCTAGCTCCAGTGGGGGACGGGGGAACTGGGGCCACTCTTCCCTGGGTCTTACATGATTGCTGTGCTCTCTCTTCTGCAGATCGCAGGCTTGGCCACTGCTCTGTTCCTGGCATGGCAGCTATATCTCCTTCCTTCCTTGCCCTAGTAGACTAAAGTCCCGCCACTGTCTCCCTGTCCAGCCATTGGATGCCAGCAACTTGATTTACCAATCAAAAACAATTGGGGGCAGGGACCCTCAGCATCTTACCTGAAGATTCTTGTGCAATTTTGGGGACCCAGTTAACATAACCCAAGTGTTGGACCAAATTCACAATACATGATACTTTTAAACTTCACGTTGTAATTTACCTTGGTTTATGGTGTGTGGAAACAAAGACTTTCCTCGGGTAAGAAAGGCTTTCAGGAACCCCATCACATGGGTGCAAGGAAGCAAATGAAAGCAATGAAGAATAAACTGACAGCTGCTGCTATGTACACACAGGTGGCCCACAGGTGGCCGTGGCCTTTGTCTTCAGTCCACCTGTGACCTTTTGAAGTACTTCTGTATCCCTAGCCCACCTTGCTAATTCTTAAGCAGAGCAGGGAGTTCCTGCTTTACAGATGAGAATTCACTGTCAAATACATTTCCATCCTCGCAAGCTATATGACCCTGGACACCTTATGAGCCCCTCTGGGGTTCTGATTCCTTATCTGGAAGCAGGAATAACATCAGGAGACCACTGCTCAGGGAAGATGTATCCTAAGGCATCAGAAAGCCAGGGCTGGGTGGCTCAGTTGGTCATGGGTTTGCCATGCACGGAGTTCAGAACCTCAGCACCCAGTAAGAAGCTGCATGTGGCAGCGTGCATCTGTAGTCCCAGTGCTGAGGAGGAAGAAACAGAAGGATCCCTGGTGCATGTTGGCTAGTCAGCCTAGTTAAATTGATGAACACTCAATTCAGTCCTAGACCCTGTCTGAAATAAGGTGAAGAGCAAGCTTTACCTGCTGCGCCATCTTGCAAACCCTTATGAGCCAACTATTAAGCAACCTATTATTTTAAAAGCTATAGTTATTAATTGAAAGTGATGTTCTGATTGGCTCACATACACAGAAGTGATCCCATAAAATTATAATGAAGATGAAAAATCTCTATCGCCACTAATGTCAAAGCCATTCAGTGAAATGTGTGTCTCACATGGTCATAGCAAGGCTGATGTAAATGAAACTATGATGTCCCGGGTTTTGTATAAGCATAGCATATGTATGTATGAGCAACACCAATTACTTTTCATAATAATTATGACTAAGTTACTAGTTTCTGTATTTATTGTTCTATACCTTTTATTGTTATTTAGAGTGTAGTCTTTTTGGTACTGTAAGCCTGGCCAAGAACCCAAGGCTGGAGAATTCATAGACCCTAAAGAAGAATGTAGTGCTATCATTTTGAATGGACATAATATCAATCTACCTTCTAAATACTTATCTTTATCCCCATAAGTTAGCGCAGCGGTAGACAGCAGCTAATACAGAGACTGATACAATGGTCAAAGTGCACATAACAAGTGACTGTGGAGGGCTCAGTCACAGATGAGTCATCTGTGTCTCTCCCTGTCCCCTCAAATCTCAGGGAACACTCAGGAAGACAAAAAGGTTGAGGAGAACTGCTGTGAAATAGCACTGTGGGGACATGACAGGACGCTCAGCTCATGAACACACAGCAGCTATAGCTGGCTGAATAAGACCTACACGAGATCAAGCCAGCCAACATGGCAGCCTGGGCAGGGGGAGGGGCTCACCAAGCTCCACCCTTATCTGAGAAGTTATTGTTAGTTGAAAATTGCAGAAGAGAGAGTCAGTTTTCTAGAGCATGTTTCCTGGCCTGTCAACCATGCTCCAATGGATAACACCCATGGGGGAAAACCTATGGGGAAGAGGAGTATGGAGCATGGTGGAGGTCTAGGAGGAGTTGAAATGGGAAGTAAGGTGGAGATATAATCATACATTGTACCTGTGTATGATAGCCTCAATGAATAAATTTAAAATGTTTTGATAAAATGTTCCAGTAGGCTATATAATTTCCTTGGCAGCTTCATACGTATTGGGTTTGCTGATCCTTTAAAAATCATTTTCCACTGTACTTAATTTTGTGTTATTTTATTCACTGTGGCCCTTCACCATATAGAACCCACTGCTACTCTTACCGGTGAGAAGCCACATTGAGTGATCGACCTGAAAACAAGATAATTAATAACTGCAGAGAGAAAAGCCCAGGCTGGTTACTGCTCTCTGGTCAGGCATGTCCCATCTCGGCATAGGTATAGATACCACTGAAGCTTCGTTTACTTCATTAAAGGCAAGAAAACTAATGAAGGTTTGAGAAGGGCCTAGAATGTGTTTGGAGAAACTCTGAGTGACCAGAACTAATAACAAAACACCAGAGCTCGTCCCCACAAGCACTGTGAATAAAGCAAGAGGGAAAGTTGTCGATGATGTTAAAGGAAGAGGCTGACCCAGTCACTATATTGAATTTACAGCTAGTCATGGCTGGTTGAAACAACTCAGGAATCATTATGCATTCATTACCTGGTGTGAAAGTCAGTGTGGAATCTGCCAGCACTGGTGTGAAGCCAGATAAAGAATATTTGAAACCTATAGATAAGTTGGTCCTAGAGGAAAACTCACTGGAGCAAGTCTTTAACCTGGGCAGAATCTCCATATTCTGAAAATGATGCCTATGAGGACTGTTATTCCCCAAGGGAACAAACTCACTGCGAGGCTTCAAGCTCTTGAAGGACAAGACAACAGAACTGCCTAGACATGCTGCTGCAGTCACAAATACAAACCCTTTGTCAGCTAGCACAGCAAGCAACCACTGCACATGCTGCCAGTGTTCCACCAGAGCTGTAAGAAGCTGGACACGACTCAGGCACCTCCCCAATTGCTCTGCCAGCAAAACAGACAAGTTCTGTTTAAAGAAAATGCGTTTAAAGTATCTCTTATTTACAGCGTTCCCATGCACGGTCCTGTTGGTGATGTGTATCTGTGTCAAAGCCTGTGTTTCAGGGCCTGGGTTGATGTTGTCACGGGGAAAGTGTTTCCCATTTGCAGGGATCCCCAGCAGCCATGTAAATGTAGGCATGGAAGGCATCTGGAATCCCAGTAAAGCAGGAGGCAAAGGCAGGATCTCCGAGCCAGCTGGTTAACTACACGTGGCAAATGAGCAAGTTCTGTGAATGAGAGACTGTGCCTAACAAAGTAAGGAAGCGAGCGATCAAGTAAGACAGTACCTCAACCTCTGGCCTACACACACACACACACACACACACACACACACACACACCCCTATGCAACCCTGTGAACACACAAAACACATATATGTACACAAGTGCCGTTTCTCTCTACATCATATCTCTGGTCCAATTAGTTGATGAAGGTCTGCTCCCTGAACCCCACTGACCAGGCTGTCCCTAAGGATGCAATTCTGGATGTATGCTAACATCTATAGCTTCATCAAGAGCGCTGCTTGGGCTCAGCATGGTGGCACACGACTGTACTGTCAGCACTCGGGAGTGCAAAGGCAGAAGAATCACAAGTTTAGGCCAACCAGTCTACACGAGTTCTGGACCAACCAGGACCACACAACAAGGGCTTGTCTCAAGAAAAAAATTTAAAATCTGCTTGGATTTGAGGCACTATCACTAAGTGAATTATGAAAGGCCCTTGGAAGAAGACATTGAAGACGTTTGCATGTGACCCTAAAGGGTTTGTCAAGCATGAGAGACCCTGCAAACCAGCAGGTTATGCTTGGTGCAGAGAACATTTACCTGGGTGTGGTTGAGGATAATCCAAGTCTTAGAGATAACGTCTAAGGAATTGCCTATTGATTTCTTAGAACTGAACAGGGATACATGACTCAAAACAAGGCAAGACAAGCAAGCTCAAAGAGAATAAAAACAACCACCTTGAAAACTCGCAGTTTAGGGTTCAGAAGAAACCTCTGCAATCTCATTACAAAGCTAAGCACATCTGCTACCAAGCATAGGAACCTGAGCCTGATTCCCAGGACCCACATGGCATAAGGAGAGAGCCATCTCCTGTGAATTTCCCTTGTATCTTCACCTGTGCACTGTGTGCTTGCCTGTACACACCAAACAATATTAACTAGTTAAGTTATAATAAAAAGAACAAGAAGGTTTATGGTGTGCTGTCTACTTACAGACAAATCTACAGTGAAAACTGGAGTGGAAGTGTTTCTGCAATGAGTGACAGACCCTTTTGAAGAGCTTCAGGTACACCCTTGGGGACGCTGTATTATACTCCATGCACACTGTGCCTGAAGCCTTCCAGAAGGACACAAACAGGTAGAGGAGAGAGATGCCATGACTCCTGCGGGCATATGCCTAGCCTCACGTGTGTGTTGATGTCTTATAAAACTAAGTATTCTAAGTATTCTATTTTGGAGAATACTTAGAAAACTAAGTATTCTAATTACCAAAATACTTGAAAAGTGAAAAAGAAAACAGAAGAAAGCTTACAGAATGAGGGCGTAAAGGTGTCCATCTTTACACAGCTGAATAATGTGTTTAGGCTAAGTACTGTTAGAAATGTCAAAAAGTTTTTAAAACTAAGATAAACTTATCATTAAAGAAAGAAAACCTTTTAAAAATAAATTTAGCACAGAAAAGCCAGGCAGGTGACATATACCTATAATGTCAGCACTCAGGAGGTGGAGGCAGGAGGATCATAAATTGGGATTCATCCTTGGTTATATGCTGAGTTCAAGGCCATCCTGAGCTACATAAAATCCTATGTCAGCAATAACAACAATGATAACTGTAGTGTGGCCTGTGTAATGTGCATGTTGATGAAGCTGTGGCAGTCCCCAGGGATCTGGTCCTCACTTATCACTTGGTTCTCTGAGTTCTACTTGCTGCGTACCTGGGAAATGTTCATCAAAAGTCACCGTGACTTAAATATTTTATATAATAATTTTGCTGGACCTTTTCTATATTCACATATACTTCGATATACAAATACTTATTGTTGTGCTCAACTGCCTGCAGTTTTCAGTACAACTGCCTGCTTCGAAGAGAAATTAGTTAAGTTGTGTGTGAAAGATGTGTTGTGCTCCACTGTCTGTGTGCATGTTTGTACTTTTTACGATGTTAACACAGTGAGGAAATAATCCAATGATGTATTTCTCAAATATATACCCCTTTCATTAAAGGACATCTGACTGTATATCACTCAAGCTTCCACAAATTGACTCAAAATATGGCTATAATACAGAACAATAATACATCAAACATATAAAAGCCACCATTTCCTAATTATCTTATGACCTTGCATTATTACCAGTACTGGAAGTTAGTATACGTCAGTTGCATGTGTGTGGTGGGAGTCCCAATAACAATATGCTACTATACATCTCTCCCAGCTCCTTAGGTGGCACCATATGGGCAGCTTGAGCTTAGCAATGGTGAATAGTAAGTTTGTCAAACCTAAGATACCACTCTTGCTAGGCGTGCAGTCCACCGCTAAGCTACACCCATTCGTGGTGAGCATTTTCACACCATGAGAGTTGGCAAGCATGGCAGTGGTGTGTGCTGTTTTTCCACAAAGCTGGTTGTGAGCTGTTGACCAGCACACCACTGGCATCAGATAACCCAAGAAATCTCTAGATATAAGGCATGTATGAATCCTTAGCCAAGACAAGCAGCCAACACTGTAGCTACATCAGTATCTCTAGACCAGAGAACAAAATCCGCAGGTTCCTTGTTCAAAATTAAGAGCAGTCAGTGGGGGCCGGAGAGATGGGCTGGCAGTTAAAATTACTTACTGGTCTTGCAGAGAACCTGGGTTCAGTTTCCAGCACCCACAAAGTAGCTCACAACCATCTGCAACTCCAGTGCCAGGGGATCCAATTCTCTCTTCTGACCTCTATAGGCATCAGGCATGCACGTGACACATACACATACATACATACATACATACATACATACATACAGGCAAAACACACATACATAATACAAATAAATAATTCTGTCTAAAATTAAAGAAAAAAGAATATTAAGTCATAGCAGAGCACTGACACATATTTGGAATCCTTCAAGGGCAGGGACTTGGGCTGTATAGACTACAGGCCTGTGAAGCCATAGCCCTGCAGTACCCATAGTGCAAATGCGAGGCCCTCACAACCTCCTCTGCTGAGGTCAATCTTGCTGCATCTTTACTAAGAGTTTGCAAGTACAAGTGAGGCATTGGATTCTCCCTTCAGTAAAATACATACAAACACACTCACATACACACTTACTCATATACACACACACTCACAAACATATACACACACACATATAAACACAGACACACTCATACACGTACACACATACTCAGATACACTCATACACACATTCACATACACATACACATAGACACAGACACACACTCACATATACTCACAAACTTGCACAATACTCACACATACATGCTCATACACACAGACACACATGCACAGATACACATGCACACAAACATATACCAAACATATACACAGACATACATTCACATATACTCACACACATACACATACTCACATACACAGACACACCCACACACAGACACAGACATGCATTATCATACCCACACCCACTTTTACATACACACTCACACGCTCTCACACACACTCATACATACATACTCAAATACATGCTCTCTCTCTCTCTCTCACACACACACACACATACACACACACACACACATACACACACACATACACACACACACACACACACACACTCACTCCTACAGTCTCCTCTGACATTCTATGGACACGGTTCACTGGAATCAACTTATACTCTCTGCCTCCTCTACTTATAACTCCTACAGAGCCTTGTCAACCACAAACACGGAGGCCACCCTGAGCAACATTGTGAAGCCCAAGGCCACAAGAGGACCTGGAAAACATGAAGGCATCTGCAAACATGGTGCTCATGTGACTCGAGGCCCCAGCCTACAAAGAGAATCTATACACAGATCAGGTGGGCCAAGCACAGAACAGGTTGAGCTAAGCTGGCTGCAGAGGAGGCTGGGAAATAAGCGTTTCACACATTCGGCTTCTAGCATTTTCACAGTGGGAACAACACTGTCCCAGGGTAAGCTGCCTGCATCCTCTGGGTCCCCAAATATACCTCCAGTCTTCGTCTCTGCTTCTTCTCGTCCCTAAAGAAGTCATTTCCTGTTCCTCTGACAAATGAATAACCCTTGGCCCTCCTCATCCCAGCTCTTTGGGCTTTTTAATGGCTCCTTGATTTTCACACTTTCCCTCTGATACTCCTCAGAGGTAGGTGCTCCCTAGCTCAGGCTAGCTCCATTGTCGTTGCCATTGGTGACCGCTGGAAAACACCAGGATATGGTTAACCTGAAGTTGGAAATTATTAGCATTTAAATGATCCATGAAATTGTGGGACTGGGAAAGATGGCTCAAGAAAGAGAGCAGAGCCTTAAGGACCCAGGCCAGGCTCTCCACAGTGCAGCAAAGCAGTCTAGGAGCAAGATGCTCATAGGAAAAATAGCTCAGGATCTAGTAATGTAATATAATGCAATATATAATACAATACAATACAATACGTGTAATAATTAAGTTTATAATATTAATTCCCCAATACAATACAATATGCATAATAATTAAGTTCATAATATTAATTCCCCTAGACCAAGCAGTTCTCAACCTGTGTGCTGCTACTCCTTTGAGAGTTGAATGACCCTTTCACAGAGGTTGCATATTAGATACCCTGTACATTATAATTCATACAGTAGCAAAATTATAGTTAGGAAGTAGCAAGGAAAACAATTGTATGGTTAGGGGTCGCCACAACATGAGAAGTTGTATTAAAAGGCCACAGTACTAGGAAGATTGAGAACTGCTGCCCCAGACACTCCTATAAAGTTAACTAATTGTGCCAGAAGTATTCTTTGAAATGAGGATTCAACCCAGGACTGCAGCCACCATGCCTCTCTGCTCGCCTCAGCCCACTCTCCTCAGGGTGGAAGCATGCTTCAGTCCCTCTATGATTTTTACACCTCTGCCAGTTTTAAACGTCACAGGTGTCATTCTGTAAATGTCTATTTCATAAGGAACAAACGGTAGCTTCTGTTTCTTTCTTCACTGCAGCTTGAGACCCTTTGGTCAAAAAGACTGTTGAGCCCAAACCTAAATCCGTACACTCACGGTTTTTAGCAATTCCCAGATAAACCGGGTCTTGGCCATTTGACTCTGCCTGCTTTGTAAGCCTGAGAAATCACACCCAATGTCTGCTAACCACAGCTAAGATGAACCTTGTCCATCTGGAAGACTCCAAGTCACTGCTGCCCTCAGACTCTAGCCCAGAGACTCCCAGGCACAAGCTCAATCTCCTGGACACTCAGCCTCCTCTACCATCTCCACTCCCTTGGGCATCACTTCGCTTCTGTGGGTCCCATACTGTGTCCTCTGAAGGGTCTCATTCTGGGAAGCCCTTAGCTAAGCCCTGCACCCTCAAACATGTCATGCACACCCCTCACTGGGTGTTAGCTTATCTGGTGGTCACAGGAGTGACCTGATGGAATGGCAGTTGGGAGAAAGTGATGGCGATCTGTCCCTTTGCTAGTGGTATTAACATCCATCATTTGATTGCAATGCTGCCCACTGGAAAGATACTTTTCCCATCGGTAATATTAGTAAGTACTTGATATTCAGATACCTAGAAACTATATAAATAACTTTCTTTAGTCTTCTTTTACCCACTATGTGTAGTATCACTGGTGTTTCCCATCCAAGGAATTACTATAATGGATGCCCTACTGTTGTTTTTTCAACTTCTACATCCCTCTGTGTTTATTATGTCCTATCTTATCATGACAGCAAGCTTTCTATTTTATCTATGTATTTATTCATCCCTCAGTTTCTCTACTTGCACAAAAATAGGCAAATTCTCATCCAGGGACCAAATCTGCTTTCTCACCTGTTTGTCAAATAAAGTTTTATTAGAACACAGCCACTCACTCATTTTCATACTGTCTGGGGCTACTTCTGTGCCACAATGGCAGAAGAGAATAGCAATGACTGAGACTGTACAGCTTTTAAAAACTAAAATATTTATCATCTAGTCCTTTATAGGAAACACCAGCCCCTGGTTTATATCTTGAAGATGCATTATTATTTTTTCCCACCAGTCATTTATTTTGATTCCCAAGTTGCCCTAGATTTGGTGAGTAGGGCCCTCCACATCTGGCTTCTGAACCTTTAACAAGTTTCTGGCACTCTGTAAGCCCTCCCTTACTCTCAGGCACAATGAGATATCTTGGCTTATTTCTTACTCTTTGTGTCTCTGTTATGAATCAAACAGATCTCCAAAGAACATTCATTCCCGTTACCTGGGGACATTCCTTTCAGCTTTGGGTGGGGACAGAGGCAGGAACTACAGCTCCCAGTGTCACCCTCATCAGTCTTAGAAGGCTCCCCGAGACATCAAGGACCTCGACTCAGCCAAACCAGGATTCATGGGGTTGGCACTAAAAAGAATTTCAGGACCACACAGTTTATGAAGCAGAGTAGAGAGGTTTAATAGAGTTTTTTTTTTTTTTTTAAGACGATTTAAGTTTTAAGGTTAAGAGGAGAAACACCCTGAAAGAAAAACAAGACACACCAGGTGTGGGTGTGGGCTTCTATGGAAGAATCACCCCCACTGTTTCTCACAATACTTTGGGTGGGGTTTGAAGTTACTATCTTTACAGAGTTGCTAAGAAACCTACAGATGACCACTGAGTGGTCCCTGGCAGGATCACAGCTGATAATGATGCTGGAAGGTAGGATGTCTTTACAGTTGTTAACAGCCTTGTCTGTGATTCCCAGGTAACCTCTGTGGAAGGGAACAATGCCCTTCCCAAGGTCACACACATTCAGGTCGTAAGCCTGGATCTTGTTGCTTTAAGAAGCAGCTATGAAAGGAATAGTGACTCTATATAGAAGAAACGTTTTTTTTAAAAAATCAAAGATAGTCCGTTTGATTTAGACCCATACTTCCTCCATCTCTGCCTTCATCTTTGCCAATCAGGTTAGACTGAAATTAAGCTCTCACTAATGGTATGAGACAGTTACCTGAATCTGCTCCTAGATGTAAAAGACAGAGGACGTTTTGGCCAGGTGTGCTCTCTAGCCTTGCTTGGGTTCAGGCACATCCTTTTGGTG
Source organism: Mus pahari (assembly GCF_900095145.1). Taxonomy (NCBI): domain Eukaryota; kingdom Metazoa; phylum Chordata; class Mammalia; order Rodentia; family Muridae; genus Mus; species Mus pahari. The sequence goes on from NC_034593.1 coordinate 60,924,083, forward strand.
AAAAGAAATCACCTTGCTGAATTAATTTGTTCCCTTTTATGACACTGAGATTTCTCTTTCCCCAGCAAAAGTCAGCAACCCTGAAAACAAGAGGAGAAAGGCCACCAACCCACAGACAAAATGAAGGTCTCACTTCTTTTTTGTTTGTTTGTTTGTTTTGTTTTTAAGACAGGGTCTCCTTGCCCTGGCTGGCCTGGAATTCACTATGTAGATCAGGCTGGCCTTGAACTCACAGAGATCTCATCTGCTCAGCCTCCTTAATGCTAGGATTAAAGATGTATACCACACCCATTTATGTTTTTTTTTAAAAAAATCCCACCTTTTAATATTGCAACAATGGAAATTAAATTTCAAAATGAGTTTGGAAGAGGATGATAGTCAAACTGCTACTATACCCATAAATAGATTCAAAACTTGCAAAGATTTGAAAGTAAGTTTACAGGTTCTTGGTTTGTTTTCCGATAAATCACTTGAAAGTAAGCTGTGGTTAGCACAGCACTTATCCTGCTCCTCCTCTGAATTTTCTATAGGCAAAAATACCATCATCATAACTCAGAATATTAATCATTTATTTTTTAAAGTGTTTTAATTGTTCCAAAATTGTCAGCAATATAAAATATACTGTGTTCTAGTTTCCTTTCTGTTGCTGGGATAAAACAATAACCAAATGCTGCTTGGGGGGGGGGGGAAGGGTTTGCATTCCATCATTAAGGGAAGTCAAGGCAGGAACTCAGGCAGGAACTTGAAGTAGGAACCATGGAGGGGTGCTACCTGCTGGCTTGTTCACCAGTCCATCCTCAGTTAGCTTTCTTAGACAGCCCAGAGAATGGTGCTGTCCCCCACGAGCCAGAGTCTCCTGCATCAATTAACAATCCAGACAAGTCCCACTCCCACGGGCCGTTCTGATCTAGTCTATTTCTCAATATAGGTTTTCCTCGCAAGATGACCCTGGGCTCCTATAAAATCAGAAAACACTCTTCAGACTGTAAGGTCTGGTGTTATAACTAACTCAGTAGTTCAAGGTGCTTGCAGAACACGCTCCCAGTCCAGAGTTCAATCACAAACCCTCACTAAGCAAGTAAGTAAATAAGTGAACAAATAAAATTCAGTGATGTTAAACATAGTCATAGTGCCATGTAACAAATTTCTAGAACTTTCTCACCAGGTAAAACCAAAGCAACAGTTTTCCATTCCCACCAGTTAAATTTCATTCAATACTATTATATAATGTGGAGGTCATATTCCCACTTTCCAAATTGTCCTTCCCCCTTTAACCAAGGGCATCAAGCATGGCACACACACTCAGTGAACTATGGCCTCACCCTCTGTTTCTTGTTCTCCCTCTGCCACCATGTTCTGCACTCACTGGGCTCTTACTGGGGCTGTGTCGTTGTCCTGTCCAATGTCCTGTCACAGTCGGCCTGCGGGAGCCCGTTGCTTTTCTGAATGGCCCCATTAATCTTTCAGCATTTCAAACTTTATATGACCCAACACATGGGGAATGCCAGGGGCAAGAAGTGGGAGTGGGTGGGTAGGGGAGCAGGGGCGGGGGGAGGGTATAGGGAACTTTCGGGATAGCATTTGAAATATAAATAAAGAAAATACCTAATAAAAAGAAAATCTTTCAGCATTTCATTACTTTTGAACTCAACAGAATTTCCCAGGCTGGACCTTTCCTGCCCGTGACATGGACTCTGCTGTTTCTGAGAGTACGGTTTCTTTAATGGAGAATGGAATGTAGAAAGCAGTCTAGGGGCTTTGATGTTGAATACATAGCAGTACCAGACCATCCCGTACAGATGCGCTCATTTCTAGGCAAGGGCATCCTTGTTACTAGTCACTGTCAGTGTGCAGCCAGGAAACATGCCCTCAGCCACACCCTCTATCCCAAACATGGGCATTTATGCTGCTCGCTGCAATTCACATCCCACAGCACGGGGTTCTTTTAGCCTTTCCCCATACTCTGTTCTCTCTCTCTTAACTCGCTGTGAAAGCCCTGACTCACTAATAATAATAATAATAATAATAATAATAATAATAATAATAATGTGTTCATTAATTCCGTCTATCTGATAACGCACACACAAATGTGTAGAATTTCATTATCAGCTCCACCATTAAGCACAAACTTTACCTCTAAGTCTGGAACTTTTTGTCATCTTAGGATATACTCCACTGAGAATGTAAACTGGAAATGTTGTGCTAAAAAAATTATCTGCACCTTTTTTTCTCGTTATACATTTATTTCTTCTTTTCCTGGTGTCTTCCCCTTGGATTCTCAATTAGAAAAAAAAAAATCATTCTATGTCATTCAGTCTGAGTAACCCTGTATCTGCCTCTCAGGTTCCAGGATTACCAGCATGTGTCACCATGCCTGGTTCCAAAATATTAATATGCAGTGATGACTTACATCAATATATGCATTTTTATTCTTGTTTTATTTAGTTTGATTCTTCAGGTTATTAAACAGGAAGTGCAAAAGTCAAAACAACAGAAAAAAGCATGCTTAGAGAAATATTTATTTGTTTGTTTGTTTATTTATTGCTTAGAGAAATCTTAATCCCATTCTTTTTTCCTTTACCCTGTTTGCGCCTGTACTGTCAATGGTGTGTGGGGGTGTGTGTGTGTGCATGTGGGTGTCTCCTGCTATCCTTCTGTACCTTATCTTTTGAGACAAAATATCCCACTGAACCCCAAGTTCATCATTAAGTTAGGCTATCTGGCCTCTGAGGTCCTGAGATACCCCCGTTTCTGGCCCATAGGACTGGGGTTATAGTCCTGGGCCAACACACCTGGCTTTTTAACATGGCTGCCGAGGATCCAAACTTAGTCCTTGTGTGACAGTCACTTTACCAACTGAGCCATCTCAATGGAACGATTTTTAATAGTTTTTAGATGATCCACCCATGTTTAATCAAGAAATCTTGTTATGCCCCTCCTAGACAAGCCCCAGACCCTTCCCCACAAGGCACATCCATGAGGGCATCTCCTCTATTAGCTGGCAGAGAGACCCTCATCCGCCATGTGAGCTCTGCAGGCTCAGTCTCACCTGCAGTGAGGCATGGCAATGCCTTGCTTATTGAGAGTACATATGTGAGAAGTGACTTTGCCATGTCTGTGCCAGAAACGGTGCTGATCTCATTGCTAGTCACCGTGTCTCAATGGCCCGGGCAGCTCCAGGTGCCTTGCTCATGGGAGTTCACTGACTCCTGACTGCAGCCGACTAGGAATTTCCAGTACATGCGTTGAGAGCTAAGCTAAGCAAGCAGTTGAGCGAGTGTGTGAAATGAGGCCTCCTGACCTCAGAGACCAGGATCCCACTCTGCCACGTGGCACTGACTCCAAGTATGAATGGACTCGTGCCAGGCGAGGGACAGCACTAATCTGTCATCTCAGATCCACTTCCTTTATTAACAAGAAACCCAGGAAGTAAGTCAGTAGACTCATAAAATGATCTCTCCACATCTTAGGAGCCTCCAGGAAGTGTAAAAAAAGACAGTCTACACCTCTGTGACATGTTTGGTATGACAAAACGTCCCTGACTAACGGCAAGTTGCTCTAATGATAAAAGAGTATATAACCCACTCTCGTATTTCACTGCTCAGGATTAAAGATTATTCAGAAGCAGCAGGCTGAGCTGCCCGGAACTGCCCAACCAAAACATTACGGCAGGCCTTTAAAGAAACATGAACGAAATCTTAGTGGCAGCCATTTAAAAAAATATTGGAAGGAATGTGGATATCCTTGTAGGATTCTATCCGAAGTGTAATGCACTTCTGTAACACTCTCTCTGTGTAGTCTTGAATGAGAATTTATCGATGGGGGTGGGGCGGAGAATCCCACATGTAATCATAAGTAAATAGTGCAGAACTAAGTCTGATTTGATTCTACTTTTGAGGATGACTGAGGATAGAAAGCTAGAGGAACAGCTAACAAGCTCGGAACTGTGTTAAAAAAAATCACTAGGTTATTATTGTTTTTTTGTTTTTTTGTTTTTTTGGCTGCCTAAATTATAGTAGGCTGCTTGAATTATTTATAAGCACTAATTTGCTTTTGATATCACACGAAAACCATACATTGTTTCAGTAGGCAGGAGAGACAGGCCTGAAGTGTGGCTCTGCTCCCCGAGTCTATCAACTGCTGCCCGGGTTCCTGGCAGCAGAAGTTTATGGCTGGCAGGCTCAATGATGCAGCCTCCTGCCAACAGGACATTGGCAAGCAGGGACATTAGAAATCTTCCTTGAGAGAGTTTTAACAAAAGCCTAACAGGCATTACCACTTGGAACGATGGCCAGAGGGGAAAATCCATAAAAATCACCATCCCCCAAGTCTCTATACATGGTAGGGGAAAAAAAATGCAGCCATTAAGGCAGTGAAAAGAAGTAGGGTCATTAGGAAATCAAACTGGCTTGGCTGCAGAGAAGACAAGACAAGTAAGTGCAATCCATCTTCAGAGAACTCCCTTCCCATCAGGCCTTGGGACCTGCTGGGCCATAAAAGCAGCAGAGATAAGATAAATAATCGCTGGGAAAGCTGACATCTTTATAGTGATCCACAAATGTCAGAGTAATTCACATCCATTTTATGCCCCGCTGCATTTGTCTGATCCTTCCAGAAACTTGGGGACACGGGATTTTCAGATGAGGACATTGTCGAGTCACACAGCAGGATCAGAGGCAGGCTTTGACACACCCTTGAGCACAGAAAGTCCTCTTTGCTATCTCCCTGGAATTACACCCAGTTGTGACAAAATGGTTCTCTTGCTGAAAGGTGGATAAACAATGTCTGCACCAAAGGGCCAGAAGACTGATGTAGAAATGGATGGGGGAAACTGAGGGTGCAGAGGTCCACAGATAAGGAGAGAGACTCCACAGTTGGCTTTCCTCCAGATGCCAGGGACCAGTTCAGATGAGATCTGAGATTGGTAATGGTGTTCCAGGAGAACATGATCCCATGGACACATGAGAATGTCCCCTTTATTATCTGTGGTCAGACCAGCTCTAGTAGCTGTGGTTCCCGGCTCCCGCCCCTCTACCCTGGGTCCAGACATGTCCCATCTGCCTAGGAGGGCCTGTGGAAAAGCCCTTCCTATCCCAGTCTCTTTTAAGAGGGCTACAGTTCCTCCCTGAAAGATAGAAAACAAAAACAACCAAACGGAACTAAAACCAACAAGTAGGCCTCCACGGAACACCATTTTTGTGAAATTATCTCCTGGGGCTCGCTGCACACAGTTCCCAACAGCAAGTCCAAGCAGAAAAAAATTCTAGGACATTTTAGTTAGCAAAGCCCTTCTCCGTATTTCCCTTCTGCTCACAAAAAGGTAACTGGTTTGTTGATTTTTTTTTTTTATGAGACACAGACTTCTGTCTAAATCCTGGAGTTTCCCATGATGTTGACTACAAAATGAATGATTTTTGAATAGACAAACACAATATCCAAATGCTGAAACTATGGCATTCAACCCTGCTTTCTCATTTGATTAAGAAGTTATTGAGAGAGTTCTTTAGACTTTAAAAATGATGAATAATCCCTTTATTTTATTATGCCTGTATTCATATTTACAAAATCAGAGAATACAAATTCATTTCTTTCCTTTAAAGCCTGTGTAGATATATACAAAGATTTTAGCCTTGTTGGAAGTAGCAAAATATTATCCAAAAATAAAACACTAGTTAAATAAATTATAATATCTTCAGATATGGAATAAAGTATCATGAATCTACTAAAAATATTGGCCCAAATCTATGAAAATTATTGTAGAACAACCTCCAAGATACATTGCTGAGCATATATGAAAAGGAAATAACTGTGTGTAGAGCAGGGAAAGGTTGCTCATCCTGTGATCGCAGCACTGGGGAGGCTGACACAGGAGGATGACCTCAATTTACAGCCATAAATGAGCTACAGAGCAAGGCCCAGATCAGTCTTTGCTGTAGAATAAGAAGATGTATCAAAAAGCAAATGAGAGAGGGAGGGAGGGAGGGAGGGAGGGAGGGAAGGAAGGAGAGAGAATTGCCACAGTACTCTATATAACATATAAACGCATACATTAACAAATGTTTAAGGATGTAGACACAGACACACCAGACTGATAAGAATATGCTCTTCGAAGGAAGAGAATTAGGACCTTTGGGGTTGCCCTGGTAGCAAGATGAATTCTTCCATGTGTGTTCTTTAGGACTGTTGGAATTTTCACCATTTATATTATCATCCCTTCCCTTGATTTTTTTTTAATGTTTTACAACTCTAGCTGTACATGTGACCAACCCAGCTCGGTTAAAACTAAAAGTCACTTACAGAAGCAATTCAAATACTCTAACAACTTTTGTCCCAAACCAGCTATGGTGGCATACACCTTTGGTCCCAGCCCTCAGCAGGCAGGTGGCAGGAGAGTCTGCATAGTGAGCTCAGGATAACCAGAAGCACATAGAAAACCCCTGTCTCAAAAACCAACCAAAAGTCCAAAGCCAAAACCCATCTATCCCAATGCAATAATTGTAGCATGTAATCACCTCTGATCACATTTCAATATACTTCAAGACTTTGATTTACACATCCCCAAAGCAGAGACAGCACCGTGAAGACTGGAACATAACATTTGCACAGCTTGTTCATAAATCACACAGGGTGATGGACTGGGGCTTGGCAGGGCAGCTCCCTCCTGGGTTTCAGCTGCAGAAGGCAATGGATCTCTCTGTCCCAGCCACTGGGTACTTTTTCATTGTTGGATCATTCAGGTTGAAATGAACTTGACTTACAGTGATCAATTATGTCTTTTGGTATTACCAGACTTAATTCATTACCAGGTCCCTGGGGACAAAGTTTAGCATTACATATGTTTATAACAGTAGCCAAATTTATAATCTGCTTATCAGTTCAGTCCACTGTCTGGTCATTCTTCCACCTCTACAGTCACTCAAGAAACAGTAATACATATCTCAAACTTAACAATGACACAATACAGTTCCCATGTTTGCAGCCATGTTGGGGAAGCAAATAGACACTAATGTCTGTCTTATAGATGGCTATACTTAAGCCAGCTAACCAGGAATTAGAAAGCCAAGATTAGAAGCTGAGTCCCAATTATTCCATTCCATTAGCTACATATGTTCTACATACAGTGTTTATGTGAAAGTTCAAAGAAAGGTGTGTTTGTATATAAGTGTATTTTGTTGAATGAGAGTAATGTGTTACTTCTGTAGCTTCTGGATTTTCTGAATGGTATTAACATAAATATTGTGTCCTTTGCAGTTTTAACCTACCTTGACAGTTAGAATGTCTGGATTCATGTGGGTAGCCAATGTGTGCTCTCATGTGATGGGGACCATTCATTTCCATAGTCTCATTTATGACTCATGGGTTTGTGTGGGTTTGAAAAGCAAAATCCAAAGAAAGAGGAACAGGAAAAGATTTCTTTCTATCTTTAAACATAAATAATAGAAAGAGGATGAGCTAAGTTATAAATATCAGAAGCAAAATGTTCTCTGTAAGATCCATGGCACTAGCATCACCGCAGCCCGAGCAATGTCGCTACTTAAACTCTGCTTTGGAAACCCTGATCATTGTTAAAAAAAAATAAATGCCTTTTGATTGTTGTTCTTACACCAAGTCTTTTTCCTGAACTTTTCCAGGCTCACAAATGTTACAGCTGGTTTTATAAATCTCAGGAATTCCATATGTGTTGTTGTTGCATGTTTATCATGTTTTAGGGAGAGTGTATCTATCACGTGGTACACTTTCACAGCAAGTGTGCATACATACTGATGATTTACACTGAACAGTTCTTACAATGACAGGAAAAATATTCAAGGTTTAAGTTATCTTCCTGATTAACCACACACACACATTGTTAAAAATGTTAAATGGCAGGTCTGAGACAAGAATCTGGGAAATTTGAAAACATTCATAGCGTTGATGTAATTTCATTGCAATATTTTTAAATTTTAATGGAGTTAAGTCATTAAATTTGCTTTTAGGCACTATCTAACTTGTTGCGGGGCGGGGATAGTGTAGTCTGAGAGAGAAAACACCACAATCATATACAAATGCTGAAATCGGCTTTCTTCAAAACTTGAAAGAAAATATTTGCTTACAGCAAAACACTTCTCATCACCTTTTGTTTGGTTTCAACGTGCAGAGTCATCTTGCTTCTAAAATGGTTTCTGAGCCAGAGATAGGAAGGCTTTTGAGTCAGAGAGAAACCCCCTTCATTCTTGAGTTTGAGCCTTTTCAGAACGTGATGCTTACGAGCCAAGTGCTCAGCTGTGTTTTCAATGCCTTTAGGTTTTCACACAATACGAATAGGTGACAAACACTCATTTGTAGACTGCACAGGAATGACTCTATTAATCATACTGTCATGTACAGTGATAAAACAGAAGTGCCCTCTCTTCATAAAGATGCTCTCAGAAGGCTGTGTGTGGGCCCTGCATGCATGAGAGAGGCAGCTGGTATCAAGTTAGAGAGTAAAGAGAAAACCCTTTTGCCGATGGACATCTAGCTTTGTTATCTGTTTTCCAAGACTCGTTTTTAATTATAATCATTTTAACTCAAATTTAAGCCAAACAAAAGCTAATCACCTGTGTTAGGAAACATTAGATCACCCTGAAGATTAACACTAATGCACTAGCCAGTCTGTTACTGATTATTTATATATGTCATTATATGCAGTTTTTATCCCAGAGTTAAAAAGCACACACCCGTATGAAAGCATAAATTGTCATAACATGCAAGACAGCAGAGCTTCAAGCGTATGCATATCTGCACACTGTTGTTGACAGCCGGGTAACAGGGAGCTCAGCTGCTCCAGAGATTCAAGGGAAGGCAGATTCCAGAAGTCAGAAGCACCAGGTCTGAAATTCAGACTGCAGGTCACTGCGTGAACAGAGCAGGAATCACAAATCAGATTCTAGGGTAAACTTTCAGATGTAGTTCCCGCTAAGATGGAAAATCGCAAGTCCACGCTCCTTTCGCTGCCATGTTGATTTACAACACCCAAATCAACCTGTTACCAGGCAAAATGGAGTTAGGGATTACAGCTGCTCTCCCACATCCTTCTAAGCTCAGTTCCTCCTCTTGGCTGGTTATAAATGGGCGAATTTAAACATTCATGGGCGCAGATGATGATGCTTAAAGGTCAGGAGATAAGCAGTCCACCCACATGTGTGGTGGAGCCATGGTGCCTCATAGTTTAGCTTGTAGGAGCCTGAAGTGGTTGCTATAGAAATGTGGTCATATAGCTGGGATGGTTGAGTTCTTCCTAGAACCTGGGTTTCAAAGTCCATACAAACAGAGAGGACTTTCCTTGGTGCCTGGTGTTTAAAAGGCAGCTACTTAACCTGTGTGATTGATGTGGCTAGCTACCTCTGGCAGCCTGGGTGGGAGGAAGACACTGCTGCTGCTGCTGCTGCTGCTGCTGCTGAAGGCCTGGGCATGCTCAGTATGATGGAATATCAGGACATGGGATAGTAGGGGTGTTAGGACAGATCTTAGTCTCAGTGGACACTCCATTCTTTCCATCCATCACTGTGACTGGAGTTAGAGCAGGGCTCGCTGCCAATCTGAGGGGAGGGCAGGAGCTGAGATTAAACATGAAGACAAATGAGATGAGTGTTAGAGTTCCAGGGAGGTGGAACAAATCCATTACGCAGAAATCCAAACTGCTGAGGAGGCTTTCAAACCAAAGTTACAGGATAGCTCAAGAATCAAATGTCAGGTGGGCAAAGGGCAGACAGAAGCAAGCAGACGGACCAAGGCAGCATTTCTGAGAAAGCTCCTATGTCTGATCCAAGGATCGTGTCACCACAGCAAGCTCATCTCTTGCTGAAGACCACTGCCTCAGCACGTAGAGAAAGTTACACTTCAGAGCCATTTCCATCCATTTCTATTGGAGCTAGACACCTTGGGCATTTTCTGGGCCAGTCCTTCATTTTATGCAATGGAGCTGAAATCCTGAAAGACTTAGGGCACAAATAGGATAGACCTGGGACTGGCACCTCACTCCTCCTGGTGTCCTTGGTCAGTGTTCTGTCCATTCCACAGACATGAGGTGGAAGTAGAACAGACCTTTAATTCCAGCACTCGGGATGTCAGAGGCAGGCAGATCTCTGGGTTTGAGGCCAGCCTGGTCTATAGAGCTAGTTCTAAGACAGCCATTTCATGGGCTTCTGGTAGTCACAGACAATTTTAAAGGACTGTGTCTGTGAAGTGTCAGCTAGCAGAGTAGCAGGAATTCACAATTTCACACTTAAACAGCAAGAGATTGGATGAAGGTGAGATATTAGATATCTACTAATGATAATTTATATTAGGCCCTGGAAAGTTAAGTGCATGATCTAGGATGTGTTCGGAAAATGTTCCACAAAAAGTTATAGCTATCTGAAATGAATAGGGGCTGGCAGGTCTCACCTGACTGTACATCTGACGATGGCCAACTGTTGGCAGTGCCTTACGCTTTGTGGGATTTATAGGTTGTGCCTTTCTGATTCTCAAATTATTTTCATGGTCACAAGAAGGCTGCCTACCTGCAAACTCACATCCAAACAGGAATCATGTGACATGACCACCTTTAGCTTCAAAGCAAGCTAGGCAAGCAAGTATTTAGGCTTTTCATGATGCCCAATAGATCTGTGCAAAAGGAGAAAGCATTTAGAACAGGCATTGGGTTAGGCAATACCTAAACCTGGGGAGACAGGTACACATATACTGCTGTCCCATCCCTGAGGGAGACATTACTAATCAACCAGGACAACCTTTTTCACTCAACTTGAATATGATCTTAACACTCTTCTACACAGTTATCCAAGCAAGTTCTACTAAATAAGAAAAGCTGGCTTATGAGATAAAACCCAAAGGCTGCCATTGTTACTTTTGGCTTTCAGCACAGCTTTAAGATACCATGATAAACCTCTCTAAGGTCCTGAGTTCAATTCCCAGCAACTACATGGTGGCTCACAACCATCTGTAATGGGATCTGCTGCCCTCTTCTGTGTGTCTGAAGACAGCTATAGTGTACTCACATACATAAAATAAATAAATAAATCTTTAAAAAGCAACAACTGTCTTAGTTAGGGTTTTAATTGCCATGGCCCAGATATCAAGTGGGGGAGGAAGGGTTCATTTGGCTTACACTTCCAAAGCGTTGTTCATCACTGAAGAAACCCCAGCAGGACAGGATCTTGGAGGTGGGATCCTGGAGATGGGAGATAACGCAGAAGAGAAGTGCTGCTGACTGGCTTGCTCCTCATAGTTTGTTCAGCTTTCTTATAGAATCTGAGGATCACCAGCCCAGAAATGGCACCACCACAATGGCCCCCCTGCCCCAGCAGTCGATAATTAAGAAAATGGCCTACAGAGGAATCTTATGGAGGCATGTTTTCAATTGAGGTTCCCTCCTTTGAGAGAGAGAGAGAGAGAGAGAGAGAGAGAGAGAGAGAGAGAGAGAGAGAGAGAGAAATAGGTGTTGGTCAACCACTTCTGAGCATGGGGCTTATCCTAGAAAGTGGTTCATATATCAATTATCACTCTGAAGAAAACTGACTTTGCCCCACCAGCAGCAATCAAAAACCAACAGCTCCTTTGCTAGGGGTGGGGCTTCGAGCCCAGCTCCTATCCTCCATGCTGGGATTTGGTCTGTTTCAGGCTTGTGCAGGCCTTGTGCCTGCTGTCACAGCTGCTGTGAGCTCATACAAGTGTCTGCCCTGTTGTATCTGGAACACATTCTTTTCCTTGGTGTCTACCACCTCTAGCTTTGTTCTGTCCCCTCTTCAGCACAGATCTCTGAGCCTTGAGGGGACAACAAAGCTCTTTTAAGAAAACAGCACTACTGCTGGAAGGTGGTGACAGCACAGACCTTTAATCCTAGCACTGGGGAGGCAGAGGCAGACAGATCTCTATTTCAGGCCAACCTGGTCAGCAGAGCTAGTTCCAGGACGCCAGGGCTACACAGAGAAACTCTATGGGGGTTGGGAGAGGGATCATAACCATAGAGTTTAAGCATCCGAATCACAGATCAGCAGAAAGTGCTCTGGCTGCTGCTCTGTGTTCAAGTCCTTCCAGCTCAGGCATCAGATACACGAGGAGAGATGGAGATCTTTCTCAGCCTGGTTTGGTGGTGGCAAACTGCAACTGTGGCTCTGCGAATCTGAAATGGTGTTTGCCCTGAAGACTTCCTAGTGGTTCAGAGGTAACGAGAGCCTTCAGGTAAGGCATTGTTGAAAACAAGCTTATGAAATTTTCTAGAACCTAGTTCAAAGAAGGCCTGTCTCGAAGCAAGAGACATGACAGAGCGAAGCCAGCTTGGGGAACACTACCTCTGTTACTCATTTCTTGTTCAACCAATAACCAACTACCTTGGGGGTGATCAGCATTCCAACTTAGTTCAGTGTGCTTCGCCTTGGTACAGTCATGTCTATGCAGTCATCAGTATCTGGCTCAACACAGAGGCAGAGCTTGGCCTAGGCTACTGATATGTATTGGCAGGGTGTTCCCCCTTCCTCCCCCTCCTCCTCCTCCTCTTCCTTCTTTTTCTCTTCCTCCTCCTCTTCTTCCTCCTCCTTCTCCCTCTCCTTCTTTCTCTTCCTCTTCTTCTTTTTTAGGACTTATTTTTATTTCATGTGCACTGGTGTTTTGCCTGCGTGTATGTCTGTGTGAGGTTGACAGGCCCCTGGGTTCTGTTCCCAGCACCCACATCAGACACCTCACAACCATCTGGTTTTAGGGGATCCATTGCCCTATCTGACCTCTGTAGACACCTGCAGTCAGCCATGCACATATTCCCACCAGGACACAGATATATACCCATAATTTAAAATAAAATAGTTTTCAAAAGACTCCCACACATGTGTTTTTTGTTAGCATATATACTCAGTTATCTTGAGTGAGCTGTGTCAAGCTGATGAGAAGTGAACTAGCCAATCTTTAGCTTGAGTGGAAGCAGTCACGTTTGATCAGTACCACGTGTTGGAATAAATGAGTGAATGAATGAATAAATAACACGTATTTCACAGTTAACTTGTAAACACTAACACATGACTATGAGAGTCTGGGCCTAAAATAAGAAACCTCTTAAATACCGAAAATAAACCCTTTCCACTACACTGACAAAGTTTAATGCTGAGCGTGTGGTCTTGGGAGGCAGAAGGAAGAGAAGTCCATCCAACAGAGCCCTGGGGAGAGGCAGGTCAGGACTAGAATGAGATGCGAATAGGCTTTAAACAGTGCAGAGCGAGTGGGGACCAGACCCCGACATTGACCCCTACACATATCCATGCCCACAGAAAGCAGGGTGTGTGCTTTCATGGATGCTGTCTCCTGTTTCCTAATTGGTTAACTTCACCTTGGGAGTCTTTAGTCATAAAGCATTTAGCTGCCAAAACATTATCAATTGAGCCATATGGGTAATGTATCAGCAACACAATCTGCAATTAGTGCAGCTGTCAGTCAAGAGCTAGCCTGGGGAATACAATAGACGCAGAGCCGTACCCCCTCCCTGGCTGTCCCAGCTTCCTTTCCAGGCCTGTGATGAGGATGCAGCACCATCCTGCTTCCTCTAGGCTGGTGGAGTATACGCTTAAATGCCTCACTCGGAGCTACCATGCTTCAGGATTGGCAGCCCTCCCCGGAGTTCTGGAATAATTTCAGCATATCAATGTAGGATCATGGGAAGAGTTAAGGAATTGGCATTGACCATAGAATTTCATCAATAGGGGGCAGAATCATGGCGACTCCCAGTGATCTAAACTCTTGCCTGCTTTGTCTTCACGTGTCATTGGTGCTGCTAATAATGACGCCCTTCGTTTATGAATTTGCCAGGAGGCTCAAGTTCAAAGCCCTTGCCTAATATCTTTTCTTACCTCAGTCTTTCTCAGCCCTTCCTGCAAAGCCTCTTGTCTCAAGGCTTCAGAAAGTAAGGCTGCAGCCTGTGTGCGCCTTCACGCGCTCCCTTCTACAGCTGGTTCTTTGGATTCCTCCATCTCCCTCCGTATCTCCTGGGAAACTCATCTCCCATTCCCCACATACAGAACGCTGAGTCTGAGGATATCATCAGAGATGGTGCTATTCAAAAGAAAATGCCTTGCAGATGTCACCACAGCAAAACTGGAAGCGTCCAGATGTGTGTATCCTGCATATTAAATTATTCTAAGAGCCAAGACAGGCTCGTAAGACACTCTAAGGAAAATAGGCAGAAAAAGAGGAGCTCAGACTGAAAGGTACCTGTGTCCAATGATAGTCCCAGCCTTCTCTACCCTGTAGCATGCACTGTTGCCAGAGGCCTGAGCTGCAGCTTGCCTTTGATCCCATGGCATCAGAGATAGGAAAAGTAAATGCCCTGGTCTGGAAACACGTTCTGCTTCTTTCAAGGATGGTGTCCTATCCTGCAAGGAGCTAATTAAAGCTGTTGGGGGAATGTCTTGGGCAACGGCTGACTTTACAGTAGCGTGACTAGGAAACTCACATTGGGGTCACATAAACATTGGTTCAAGTCTTTTGGTGGGCCTTGGGGAAGCTATTTTAATCTCTTAAATATTGAATCATCTTAATATTTATTTTTCCCAACACTGGAGAGATAGCTCAGCACAAACTCTTGTCCCCAAGCCTGATGGCCTGAGTTTGATCCACAGGACTCACAGAGTGGAAGTAGAACTCCTCTAAGTTGTCCTCTGACCTCCACAGGCATGCCTGCCATGTGTGGGCCTACCTAATAAATAAATGTGATTAAACACATTAGACAATGTATTTCTTTTCCGGGCTAGGTTGTAGATCAGTGGCTGAGGCCTTGCCCTGCTGGGCTGTGTCATGCCTAGTCTTACACCATGAGGCCCCAAGTTTGAACACAAACATTGAAGGGAAAAAAAGGGGGGCTCCTTGACATGGGATGTAATAAAACCCCCTTTTAGGGTGGCTATAAGATTAAAGTACCCCATGTGTGTTCTGAATTATGGTAAATATCCAACATGGGGAAATTAAAGCTATTGATGACATCACTACTGTTATAAAATTCCCTGAAAGTTTGTTTTTTGCAATGCAGTTTGCAGTTCTAGGAGATCAGACCCAGGGTGTTGAATGTAGCAAGTGCTACGTCACCAGACCATTAATGGATTCCTCAAGGCCTTGTAAAGATGTCAAAGATATTTTAGAGATCTTTGAGCTCACTCTGAACTGAAGTTAACAGGCAACTTAGAAAGCAAAGGAAGACTGGTGGCCTAGACAGAAACCACATAGTCTGATGTCAGCCTCTGTTTCTTTTTGCTATGCAGAGTCCTGGGCTGGAGTATCTGAGTGAACAGTTGCACTGCTGGTCCTGGCAAGTCTGTGTTTGGTGGAATCACACTACCATGGTACCAAGCAGGGTATTGCCATCTTGGTTTGAATGTCTGGCATGCTATCTTGGATGTCACTCAAAGCCTTGGACAGGGAACAGTCTAAGGAGATTGTCCTTCACTTATGGGTAGAAAGAGGAGGCTACAGAAGTCTGTCCAGACTCAGTCAGCTCCACAGCCTGCAACATCCTCTGCCCTGTTAATAGAGTAGTCTCCCAGGATAGATGGGACATGACAAGGCCATTAAGAGTCAACCTAGGACGTGGTATAAGGGAAGTGATTTGAGTCTGTTCTAAAAAAAAAAAAAAAAAATGATACTTTATTTGAGAAGCAACAAAGCATTCCTGTGGTTCACTGTGTGTCTCACAGTGAGATCCACCAGGCTGCCCCTGAGAGTTTTGGACAGCCAGCCCCGGCAACGAGATCTCATTAGACCAATGGCTCAAACAGCTCAGGGAAGCTGAGCAGGATATTCTAAGCTTTCCATAGAGTCAATCCACCATACCTGACCCCTGCTAGGATTTCAACTCCAATTGCACATGTTTATAAGGCATTCAAGGGACATCACGATGATGTCTTGTTTTTCCTGGGAACTGTTGCCTAAGCCTCCAAAAAGATAATTTTACTAAAGAAGGGAGGAAAAAAAAAGAGTTAATTCCATAAAGTGAAATAACTGCTAAGTCAACCTCTTTTAAAGCATTTTAGAGATTCTAAGGTCAAGAATTAATGGTCCGCTTACTTCAAAGGAATCAATTTATTTCTTCAGTGTTCATTTTCAGAATCAATCATTTTGCGTCACCTAGAGGACTTAAGACACTGAGCTTTGAGAACACATTACCGTAAACTCACATCAGTCTGGGCATGACTTCCAGCTACTTCCAGCGTTTTCTGCATAAATTCCTAAGATAGGTGATTTCTTGTTGCCTCCCTTGGAGGCATTCTCAATAATGGGTGGCAAAGGAGAGGCGTGCAGGCATTGGTTCAGCCCAGCAACCCTCTGGGGAGAACCCAGGCTGTGGGAAGTGCTGCTGGAGCTTGGGTTGGGTGTGGCACATAGCCCTAGCAGCCCTAGGTATTTGGCTTTCCCTTCCCTACCTGAGTTACAGTTGTGAGACGTAACTTACATGGTCCAGGGCTCTGAAAGGTTGGAGAACAATAATTAGACACCGACGAGTCTTTGGGAGTCATTGGATATATGTGTTTAGTTTGTGCTCTGTAGAAAACATCCATTCCATTTAATCTAAAGGTCATTGCTGGAATCCCAGTGCTGAAGCTAAGAGCCTGGGTGACCTTGGATGAGTTCTTCCACTTCCCCAAAGCTTTAATTTGGATGGACGATCAGTGCTAAGTGTCTGGAAAATCCCATGCTAATTGACATCACCAAGGACTCAGACGAACCAGCTGTTTGGCTTCAAAACCAACAAAGCTCCCAGAAGAATGAGGGCACTTTAGCACTGGGCTTTTTGGCAGCTGCACACCCAGTGCATAATATCTGCAGTTTAGTCAGGGTGAATTGGGTAGAGAGAGTCCTGGCATTCAAACCCTAAGCATCCCTATTCAGCCAGAAGTAGTTGGGGATTAAACAAACGTCCAAATTACCCACTTGTCCCAAATTGGACGTCAGCTGAGCATCATCACGGCGGTGGAGGAGACGCAGCTGCAGTCCCTGGCTACCTGCTCTCTTCAACCTTTATGTGCAGATTGGATCAAGGGGAAAGGATCCCTGAAGCCCACAGCTTTCTCCTTGCCTTTGCCTGGGTCTAACGGGAGATGACCAAGGGCTACTGCTACTGCTGCTTGTGGGAGGCAGGAGGATGCAGCTCTCCAATCCCAACTCCTCACTCCCCTTAAGGATTTCTTCTCTAATCAGTAAGGCCCCTCCATTGCTAGCACGGTTTACTACCTCAGTAGTTTCCAATGGGAACTGGGTCAGAGTTAACACATCTAAGGCAGCATTTAGAGAAGAAACTCTAGTTCTTTTTTAAATTACCAGCGTGGTGTCCTAACTCACTGATCTAATTTAATTGGCCCCAGGGTCGCCTGGCCATCCATTTCAAATGCTCCCCAGGGGTACCGTAATGCACAGCAAGGCCACTTCAGAGAGATGGCTACATGGCATGTTTGACACACACCCAGTTACCAAAATGTCACTTGCAGCTCAATTTTCCCTTTTTTTCTCATAAAAAAAGCCAGAAAACTAAAATGCTTACTTTTCTGTACTCCCTTATAGCTAAGAAGCCCATACTGACCAGTGAACTATAAGTGGAATTCACTGGTTAAAGATGTGAGAAAGCTTTTCGAAGGAGCCTGGCGTGGCTGGCATTCCTCACTGCATCTTATGAATTGCTTTTTCTGAGTCGTGAGTTGGACTCCAGAGCCACGTTTCAGTAAAGAGGATGAATGGCGATCATAGAAGAGAAAGAGAGAGAAAGGCCTAGGCTCTCAGGAGCGTTGTGGCCAATAACATTCACCCTACTCCACCTGGAACCATGACATAAGTAATCCCCTTATTTATTTCCACCCCTGGGTTGCATCCCTCTTACACAGTGCCAAACATCATCCTTAAATGATACACAAAAGATACTAACAATAAATGTGCCACCTTCTCGAGACCACCTCAGCCTCCGAGTGTGGAGACTTAGAGAAAGGGTCATTACGCTTAAAATTCATTTGTATTTAAACCAAGAGTACTGCCTGTTCAGTTCCTTCGGAAGCTCTCTGTCGCCTGCATCCTCACTGTCCACATAATGCTCGTCAGAGAAACAGAGAGCTGAAGATTTAAAGGGGTGGCTTCTTTACTGCAAGATGCATTTGTCTACAGACGGCAACAATGTGCTACAGAAGGAGAGACTGACCATTGAGAAGAGAAAGGAAAGGCAAAAAGAGAGCATCCTCAGAAAGGCAACCAGATCCTGGATGGAGAGCGCAAGCAGAAACTGGCCTTTGGGAGAAGGAAGACCAGTTCCTCTACTCAGCAAGAGGGAGGTCCAGCCCAGTGTCTAGATGGGTGAGTTGAGCTTATTTGCCTAATAATGCAGAAGGGGAACTCCTCAGCCAAGAAAGAACAACAGTAGAGATGTAGGTATTGAAAGTCAGGCGAGAGAAGCAGGTAGAGTTACTCTCCAGAGCGCGCGCGAGCGTGTGTGTGTGTGTGTGTGTGTGTGTGTGTGTGTGTGTGTGTGTGTAACCATGTACTCTGCAATTGTGTCTTCCTCTTTCCCTTTTCTCCCCCATCAGCCTTGACCATGGACGGTAGCAGGCCAAAGAGTGCTTGTATAACGGTTGGGTTTCGCACCACCCCTCCACCCCACCCCACCCCCGCCCTGCTTGCCCTGGGTTGTGAGATCGAATCTATGTATTGAAATGTTCTCATTGTAGGCTATCAGCTCATGCAGACAATTGCATAAGATCCTGCTCTCGCACCAGATCCAAGTCCCTTCATACAGTTCGTCCATAGACCTGAGCATCTCTGTTTGGTGAGGGCAAGAGAAGCCTTTGGCAGAACATCAAAACTGGACTATGGCAAGCAAATATGGACAATCCAGTGAAGTGAAAATGAAATGTGGCAGTGAAGAGAAGCAAAGGCTGCATAAGGAGTTCTGCGGTCTCTGGGCATACTATGGTGGCACTTCAGAGCTCCCTGTGAACCTTCAAGGCTTGCAGAAGAAACAATGATCTCAATATTACTCTTAATATCACTCTCAAAATGAATCTTAACATTACATCTCAATTTTACTAGAGCTTTACCTTATTAACCTGGGCCAGTTCTACAAAATGACATTGAAATGACCTAAAACGTGGGTATGGAAATGTGGGAGGATGCGAAGAAGCTTCCTGCAACTGCCAGAAACCCCATAGCAGACAAAGAAGCAGAGTGTGAACAAAAAGAGACACAAAAATGTGGGTCCCTTTTTCCTGGAACCAAGATTGACTGTCAGGTCCTAAGGAAACCCAGAACAAATGGCCATCCAAGGTGTCTATTAGCATACCAAAAGTGCATGCTGGGCCTTGGCTCCCTGAGTGCCTGTGGCTTCCCATCCTGCCTGCTTCCCTCAACCTCTCCTGCCCAGGGCCTTCCCTTCCCTTTCCCCAGCTGCTGATTCCCATAAAAACCTGCCATTTTGGCCACCTGTTCTCTTCCATTCTTCACTGTCTGTTTGTCTGTCTGTCTCTGTTTCTCTCTGTCTGTCTCAGTCTCCCCCTCACCCTTGACCCTCTCTCCTCTCCTTTTCCTCTCTCACAGCTCCCTTGTCATTGCCTGGTTCAGTCCACTGGTCGTGTCTAGTCTAATTTCCATCTCTGCTCTAGACTCTTCCAGATGTTCCTGGCTGTACTCTCCTTCACATCTACAGGAAAAACCTTCCCCTCAACCACACCTGGGGGTGGTCATGTTCTCATTTTCACTCATCTGGTGCCGAAACCTGGGAGGAACATCTATGAGCTTCCTTGCAAGGGCCTGAACATCCTCTTGTTACTGGAAGACCACAATTCAGGGCTCCAGCTATAGCTTAGAGAGTGGGCAATAAGGCCCGCAACCTTAGGGGCAGAGCTGGGGAAAGACCAGCCAACATGGTACAAGATGATCCCTTCACTATATCCTTCTAAGTCAGGGTTTGCCATGGTTCCCATCCATCCTCTGTGGCTCCTGTCCTCCCTATGAAGCCTTCATCCTCCGACTCCTCATAGTTACTCTCTGTTCAGTACATTTATTCTGTGTGCATGTGTACTTGTGTGTGGCTGCAACCATGCACTAAACTAACATGACATGCAGAGGTCAGAGGACACTTTTGGGAGTTGGTTCCCTTGTACTGTGTGAATTCCAAGGATTGAACTCGGGCCATCAGACTTGGCAGCAAGCACCTTTAACTGCGGAGCCACCTCACTGGCCATAGTTAGAGCCATCTTTTTCCTCCTCCTAGAGTGATCCCAGTTAGAAGATATCTAACGAACTCCTTCATTTTAAATGCAAGTTGGAAATATTAGGCCATTCTTCTTCTCCTGTCAAAGTGACCAGAATTAGAAGTTTGGAGTTTTCCAAGAGATAATCTTAGGGAAGTATCTTCACAAAGCAATGGTTTTAACATTATGGAAGGTTATTTCTTCATGAATGGAGATTAATGAATTACCACATTCTTATAATGAGGAAGTGGATATATGGCTTTGCAATTCATAGTCAATTTTCTTCTATTAAAATGTAAGAGCAGAAGTTGGAAAGATGGTTCAGTGGTTAAAACCCCTTGCTGCTCTTACAGAGGACCTGAATTCGATTCCAAGAACCCAAGCCAGGCAGTTTATAACTACTTGTAACTTCAGCTCCAAGGGGGCCAGTGCCCTCTTCTGACCTCCATGGGTACTCGTGGAGTATTCATGTGCAGCCGCCCCCACAGATGCACATATGTACACATAACTAAAAATATAAACAGATTTTAAAAATATGTCACAGGAGGGAGTGGTTAGTCAGAAGGTGGGGCACTGTGGCTCTTAAGAGAAAAAGTACAGTTGGTTTTGCTGGTGGTAGTTTAATTTTGTTTCTTTTGTTTTTATACAGGATCTTATTATGTAACTCAGGCAGGCTTTGAACTCATTGCCCTTCCTGGCTCAGATCCCCAAGTGAGTGAAAAGAGAGATGCTGGAGTATGGGGATGGTTATTTCAAGGCATAGTGCCTGTGTAGAGGAATCTAATCCAGAAAAATGGCTGCTCTGATCACATCTAAATACCTTCTAAGTCTGTGTGATCCAGCCAAAAAGCAGACACACCCTTAGTACACATCTTTAATCCCTCTGGTTGGAATCCTTCAGTACACACTTTAATCCCAAATAATGGAGTCTAATTGAGAGCAGACAAAGTGATGAATCAGAGAAAGATTTGACAGAATGAGTCAGAGTCAGGGTACACCCATCTCTCAGAGAAAAGCTATTTAAGAGCAGCGGTGGATGGGGGGCAGGGGGAGAGTCAGTTCAGTCTGTACATTTGAATGGTGCTGAGTTCTATGCAGTCAGTTGCAGTGAGTGCAGTACAGTGGAGTTGCATTTGTTCATGACTTCATGCAGTTTCAGTGCAGGTCAGCAGAGGCAGTTGAAGCCAGAGAATAAGAAGGAGCCAGAAGATTAAAACAAATTTCCAGAGTTAGTTTAAGTCCAAGCAAAGCAATTCATTGAAGAGCTGAGAGAAGCCAGATTGAATCAGTCAGCTTGGAGAGGAGTTTGAGTCTGATCAGCTGAATTGAACCACCCACTGAGAGTTCAGAAAGAACTAGGATGAGTCACCTTATTAAGCATTAAGCCTCCCAGACCACAATAACAACTGGTGAATAAAAGATATCTGCCATGCCTGGCTTGACCTGACACCATTAAAGTACTCAAGTTGGTTTGGTGGAGGGAACCTGGCACTTTCATGCAGGACTGTGGGAAAGAAGGAGGAACTTAAAGAGTTGTTTGGTTTTTTTTATTGTATGTGTATGATTGTTCACCTGGATGTATATATGTATACCAGATGCATGCCTGGGGAGACCAGAAGAAGACATTGGATCTCCTGAAACTGGAGTTATATAAGGTTGTGAATCACTGTGTGGGTATTGGGAACCCCCAACAAAGGTCCTCTACAAGAAGAACAAGCACTCTTCATAGGTGATCCATTTCTCTATCGTTAGGCCCTTTTAAGATGAATTGAATATGAGACATTTAAATGTATTAAAAGAAAAAAATAATATAAGGGGGCAAAAGTAGAAGACAGCAGTGGATATGACCCCATCTGGATGTACCTTTGGGTTACAGTCCTCTCTACAACTGGGCAGCTAGCCATTCCTCCCCTGTGGGACTGTCACTGTTAGTCACTTCTGTCTCTACAGTGATTTCCATTCGGTTGTGCCTGGAGTCCTAATACACCTTGTTTAGTGGCCTTCAATCAAAGAAACATTGAAAGACAAGCCATGGTCCCGTTGTTCTTCCTCTGCTTGAACACCGCCATGTTTCTATCAACTCTGCTAACTTTGGACTTCTGGATAACAAATATAAGGCTGGTCACGATTATGTTATCAAGCGTTCCGAAGAGCACCTTGTGTCCCATTTGTGAATTTATTGACAGGCTGATAAATGCCCTGAAGCTTCTTTTAGTATGATTGCTGTCTATATATTGATTTTAAAACAACAGCTTTCAATACTGTGGTTTATTTGTCATAGAGATTTGAGTTGTTGGAGGTGACCTCGAAATTGATGTCATTAACTGGCTCTGGTGTGCTCTGTTTAATTGATGTTGAAGTGCAGACAAAGTGAAATCGTGTGGGAGGAACTGTTGGTTCGCTGGACGTTGTTTCTGGCTTTGGAGCCCTTGGTCCCTCAGACAAGGATGTTCCGATGTTAGCTCCACTCTATTAGCTCGCCCATGATTACTCTGCCATTATGCCTAATCAACAGCTGTGCGGAAACACATCTAAATCATATTTTTTTTCCTTCCTAGAAATTAGCAGATGAAGGATAATTACTACCAAATAGCTTGAGTTGTGATAGACTGCTTCCTGCCTTACACTGGCATGAGTGAAAACCTAAAACTTAAGACTTTCCTTTCTCTCCCTCTTATGTTTCTGTAAAGTATGAACTTATGGATTTGTCTTCCTACCTGAAAGCTGAGAATAAGTTGCTCATTTACCTACCCAACTATATCTGAAACCTAAAGCAGTTGTGTTTACGTTGGCTGTCAAGTAGGCTCAGCAGATAAAGCACTTGCCACCAACCCTGATGACCTGAGTTTGATCTCTGGGACCCACATGGTGGCAGAAGACAACTGATCCCCACAAGCTGTCCTCTGGCCTCCACCTACAAATGCTGTTGCACAGTGGTTATACCGGGGTGGGGGGTAATGACAGACAGATGGACAGGACAGATAGACAGACAAACAGCCAGATTAAAAGAAATTGCATCAACTTATGTGGGTTATATTCCCAACAGCTATTCAAATTGTTTTTGTTTTAAATTGTCACCATAGCTGGAGATCATAAAGCACTGAGTTCCAACAACTGATGCTAACACAGTTGCTCCATTACCATGTTATACCCTTGTGATTTCCTATGAAAACTGGAGTTTATGCATGTAATGCTCACTGTACTGCATATCAGGGGTACACGGTAAACAATTGACAAGTTAGACCAATATGATATCAGAAAGGCGAGGCCCTCTCTTTAAAAAGTGTTTTTAAAGTGTTTATTTTTGTCTAATGTGTACGGGTGTCCTGCCTTCACATTTGTCAGTGTGCTATGTGCATACCTTGCCTGCAAAGGCCAAAGGAGCGCTGGGTTCCTGGAACTGGAGCTGCAGGGGGTCGTTAGCCACTATGTGGGTACTGAGAAGCAAACCTGGGTCCTCTGAAAGAGTAGCCAGTGCTCTTAACTCCTGAGCCACTTCTTCATTCCCAAAAGCCCCTCTCACTGGAGTCCACTGCCTATCATAGCCTCACTCAAATTTATGGTTATAGCAAGCGTCAGAGGCCAGTGCCGTGGGGTACTGGGGCATCCTGGGAGTGGTCCTAACCGTGACAGGGGACGGCCAGAAGTGGCAGCTTTCCTTACAGATCAGAAGGGATTTGGAGTCTGACAGCTTGGCTTCTACATCTCAGCTCTGCCACCACTTCAGCTACACACTCTAAAACATGCCCTGTCACCTGTGAGACCCTGATGCTTCCAGAATTTATAACATCGAGAGACGTGGGTTCGACTAGACATGGTCTAATGTTTTTGAGTTACAGTCTTCTTAGATTTTATGAAAACTAGGGCTCCTTCTCCTTAAAAATATGTATGTACGAGTAGCTATCCAGTGATGGTTAATCTGTTATTGACTTGATTGGATCTGCAGTCAACTAAGAAACAGACCTTTGAGTGAGTCTGCGAGGGTGTTCTGGAAGGATTAACTGAGAGAGGGAAAAACCCTCTCTTAGAGCAGGCACCACCTTCCTGTGGTGATAGAAAGATATCTGAGAAGAGAGGTGCTGGTTTTGCCTGCCTGCTTTCCTCCTTGCTGGTGAGGTCTGTCTACCTTGTTGCTGCTACTGCTGTTGCTAGTCTTTGCTAACACCAGGATTTAGTTTCTCCAATCTTACATTGTAAAATAAAGACCGGCAGCTCACCAGGAATCACCCAAGACTTCAGCATCAGATTTGGCCTGCTAAAGCATCCATTTTAATGGACTGAGTTCTCAGCCTTTCCAACATACAGATAGCCACTGGTGAAGTACCACGCCAATATCAATGGGGCGATCTGGTGTCTCCCCTTTGTTCTTTTTCTAGAGAACCTACAGTCCACAGCCCTGATGAAATTATCCCTATGAGCCATTCTAGTTCCTTGGATTCTGCAAAATACCATGGAAAGGTAAGGTCCATGATTTAGATTCTAGAGAAGAAATTAGAAATATTGGACCCTTCATGGCCCTGTGAGTGCACAGGCCACATACTTTAAAGAGCATCTTCAATCAAATCTATCCCATTAAGTGATCCTGATTGATAGCAGATTTTAGTCTATGTTGATATTTAATGATGAATAAACCCTTACACCATTGAAAGGCAGAACATCTAAACACAGAAGCAAAGCAAAGGGATAACTGCTAAGCTGGTGATAGCATCCCCTCTGATGCTTAGTGCCCATTGTCAAGTTGACGGACTCTAGAGTCATCTGGAGATGGACATGTATGGGTTTATTTTGGTTAAATTAATTGGTCTTTAACTGTAGGAAGAACTACCCCCTGGGAAGAGGATCCTGGGTTTCCCTTCCATGATACCTTGAACTGTGAGCTAAAGTAAATCCTTTCTCTTCAGTTGCTTTTGTCAGTGTATCTTATTACAGCAACAACAAGAAAATGGACTACGATACCCACACTCTCCAACTGTACATGTTAGAATAATCGCTTGACAGACTTGTTAAAGACACTGCTAGATTCTGCCCTGGAGTTTCTTACCAGGAGCTTCTAGATCCAGGGGTCAAGCTTTGAAACTCGCTTGTTGGAAACCAGTGATTGTTGCCATGCCACTAGCTTTGAAGCACCATCTTCTCACTTCTGATACCTAAACTGGGCACCCCTGAAGCTTCCTCTGTTGCCTAGCAACCACCCATCCTGCCTCACACTTTTTCACATACATGTGTCTCCTCCCACTGGCACTGCCATTCCTCAAGGTAAGGCAAGGGCAATGCTGAACCCAGGTTCTCCTTAAATGCCCTCACAGAGCCTAGCATAGTGTCTGCAAAGTTCATTGGCTTGACTTGAAATGTAACTAAATAGGATGAATTAAATAACTTTGAAACCTTGTTCTGGCCCTAAGATTTTATTTATTTCGAATTGACTTGACTTGAGATAGAGTCTCTTATAGTTCAGGCTTGTCTTAGGGTCTCTACTGCTATGATGAAACACCATGACCCAACAAAAGCAAGTTGGAGAGGAAAAGGTTTATTCAGCTTGCCCTTCCACATTGATGTTCATCATCCAAGGAAGGCAGGACAGGACTCACGTAAGGCAGGATCCTGGAGGCAGGAGCTGATGCAGAGGCCATGGAGGATGCTGCTTTCTGTTTTGCTCCACATGGCTTGCTCAATCTGATTTCTTATAGAACCCAAGAATGCAAGCTCAGGTGTGACTGGGCCCTTCCGCATCAATTACTAATTGGGAAAATGTTCCACAGGCTTTCTTATGATTTTATGGAGGCATTTTCTCAGTTGAGCTTCCCTCCTCTTCAGGTGACTATAGTTTCTGTCAAGTCGACATAAATCTAGCCAGCATAAGGCTGAATTCAAATATATTATGTAGTCTAGAAAAATCTCGAACTTCCTATCCTCCTGGCTCCCGAGTATTGGGATTACAGGCACATGCCACCATGCCTAGTTTATATGATGCTGGAGATTGAATCCAGAATTTCATGGGTACTCAGAAACCACTCTAAAGGGAGCCACATTCACAGCCTCTTATGAATTTATTAGTCAAGGCTACATCTTTGACCTGGCCTTTACTTCTTCTCCATGGAAGACGCTGGCTAGCAGCCCTCTAGCCCTGTTTCCCTGCTTCCCAAGTACATGGTATCAAGCTGCTTCCCAGCATCTTTTGCAATAAGATGTAGTCCCACGATTTCAAGTCAATGCAACACACATACACCTGGTTCAACACACAGCCAGCCCTTCTGCGTGTCCATTCAGTCTCCACAGGCTTCTAGCAAGTTGGTAGAGAGACTGAAGAGGGAAGATCTGCGACATAAAAGGAACCTGGGTCTCCAAATCACTGCTTAATGTAGACTGGACCTGCTTTGAACTTCTTGAAATGGAAAACAACACTGCTGAGCAAATCCACTGAGATTATGAAGTTGTCTGTTCTCAAGGCTTATATGTACTCTACTAATGACCTTGTCACAGCCTGGAGCTTTGTCACCTGTGCCCAGACTCTGGGATGGCATCTATAATGGCCTCCCATCAACTTCCCCCTCTCCTCAGTGGGAAGCGCCCATCCAATAAAAGTGTCATATTGGCTTCTTCCATGGTCATATTAAGTAACTCATAAAAGCCTATGAACAATGCCTCTTGTATTCCACAAAGGCTCCATTAATTCCATTTGTCTCCTGACCATTATAGCATCCATATCTCCTGGAGATATTCTGGCTGAGATCAGGCACAGTCACATGGTCACCCATGTTTTTCTCTGCAGTCTTTCTAAAATTAGTCCCAGGAAGCACACAGGAAATTTCACAAGCTGTGTGATGCTCAACCTTTTTGTTTTTTAAGCCAGCCGACCCTCCATTTGCTTTGGGAGAATGCATTCACCTACTAGTCTATATATTCCAGGTCCCTTACAAACTGGTAGTGGGAACATCCTTACCTCCTTGGTGAGGTATACTGCCTTACTTGGGTGTGGTTTTCTTAAGGCAATGGTAGACACAGTGTTAAACACTGATATATACTTTTTAAGATTTGTTGTTCTTTTTCCTGTTTAGAAGTTGTGTGTAATGGGTAGAAGCAACATGCATCCATATATACATGTGTGTGTATGTGTGTGTGTGTGTGTGTGTGTGTGTGTGTGTGTGTGTGTGTGTATAGAGAGAGGGGGGGCAGAAGGCACATATACTTATAGAACACGAGCTTACTGTCTGTAACATTCCTCCTTCAGATTCTCTCCAGCTGACTGTAGAGCTGATCAAAGCTCTCCTGCTACATGTTCCCAAGCCAGCCTAAACTGCCTCTAATTATGCCCACGGCAATCGTAACATTTGGAGATGCTGTGCCCAGAGACTCCTTTTAGAGCAGTGATCACTGGATAGAAGACAAGCTGAGTTACCTAGACAGATGGCCACAGGGCACACTCGATGGCTTCAGGTAGTCTCAGACTTAGCTGAGGTGAGAGAACTCACTTTGATTCCTGCAGTTTTCTGGTAAATCACCTTAAAACAATAATAGCTATATTCTGTCCCTTGGTTCCCTGGGCCAGGAACTGGATTGCAACCTTGTGATATTGGTGCAGTATGGCCTTCTGACATTGGTGCAGTGTGGCCTTGTGACATTGGTGCAGTATGGCCTTGTGACATTGGCACAGTATGGCTGTTCCCCAGTGACCTCGGAGGATGTGAGGGCAGGGTTCTTGTCAGGCAAGTTCACGCACATGATCCCAGATAGTGACTGAAGACCTAACTGATCAGAGCTGTCAACTACCACTGACATGGGGCTCTCTCTATGTCCAGTCTAGAGAGAGAGGGAAGAAGAAGGGGGAGGGGAGTAGGAGGGGAGGAAAGAAAGAATAAGGGAAGGGGATAAAGGGAGGGGGAGGGAAAGCCATATTGTATTTTATAACCTAGTCTTGAAAGTCATCCTGACTCACTTCTACTGGTTTTCTTGTTTTGTTGTGCTCTGTTTTGTTTTGTTTTGTCTTGTTTTCTGTTGTTGTTCAAAGGGAAAAGCCATGAATTTCAGATGAGGTGAGGTTGTAAGAGGATACTTAGAATGGATCGATACTTAGAATGGATCTGTGGCACTCACCCATGATCCCAGCACTGGGAGGCTGGGCAAGAATATTGTAAGTTCAAGGCCAGCCTAAGTTACCAAGTAAGAACCTGCCTCAAAACAAAACAGCAACCATGTAAAATGGAACATATCAAAGATAGCCGTAATTCTTATCATAGGAGAAGGCCATAGCAGAGTCAAGAGGCAAGAAGATATATATATTACCATAGTTCTGGGTAAAGGAGAATTGCCTACTCAGTGTTATGGTCTGTGAACACTAATATCTGATATCTGTTTATCTATTCTATTTCCCTTATTTCCTTTTTTAATTTCAGGATCTTACTCCGTAGCCCAGGATAACCTGGAGCTCAGCTCACTGTCTAGCCCAGACTGGCCTGGAACCCACTGCTTTCTTCCTGCTTGCTTGGTTTCCCAAAGTGCTGGAATTACACATGCCCCACGAAGCCCAGCTACTGCACTGGATGGATCGTAAGATCTGTTGTACTTTATGACTGTGTGCAGTTCTGTCCTTTTCCTGACTCCTGCTCCACCTTCAGTTACAATGTGCTTTCATTCCAGTGCAGGGGGCCAGCCTTCTCCCCAGGGTCCCTCCCTTCCCCAGACTCATGGAATCCAAGATATC
This sequence comes from Mus pahari, assembly GCF_900095145.1. Taxonomy (NCBI): domain Eukaryota; kingdom Metazoa; phylum Chordata; class Mammalia; order Rodentia; family Muridae; genus Mus; species Mus pahari. The sequence goes on from NC_034593.1 coordinate 60,953,000, forward strand.
ACTTTTACAATATCTGATGCTTTTGTTATTCCCAATTAATGGTAGTGAATAGCAATTGTTGTTGGAGGCATCATGGGAATATCCTATTCTCTGGTGTTCTTTTATGCCTCTAATATGTAAGTGTAAACTTCAAATTCCATCTAAAAATACATATTGGCTTTACTGTAACTACAAACCTAAGATGCAGTAAACATACTCTGAAGAGCTTGCCAAAATCTTTGCTTTTAAGAGCCTATTAAACAGCTTAAATATTTTATTTTGGATTATGTAGATAAAGTTTATAAACACGGTTGTTAAAAAAAAAAATTACAGGGGATGAGAAAGCATTTGACTTCTTTCTTTACATCTGAGAGAGGGCTAAAGCACAGCTTGTCTAAGTCTCCACCCTGCTGGGGCTGGGCTGGGCCCAGGGGCTTAAGGCAGGATGCTTTCTCAGCAAGAGCTAACATCCACTTGCTCACTTAGGGAACACCATCTCAGTGAGCAGAGTTCTCAGGGTGATTAGGAACCACTGACACGGGCGCATCCAACACTTGGGTCTGACCTTGTAACTACCATTCAGACACCTCCACCACTAAAACACACACTGTTCTCTCCTGGTACCTCAGTAGAACTGGTGTAGAGTATTGTCGGGCAGGGTCAGCAGTGACACCCGCGGCAGGCTGCTGACCCAGGGCCCCTGTGACTTTCCTACTGTAACTAGGAACACCAGAGATAGAATCTTAGCTCTCCCTGTTTCTGTAACCTTGAACACATGGTTCTTCTTGAATGTCATTTTCTTCTAAAGTCGCTATAATAATGTATTTACTGAGCACTTACTATGCACCAAGCTCTTTGGATTATGATTTAATCCTTATAAGACCCTTATAAATTGGATTTTATTATTACTCTCATTTTATAGAAAGCAGAAGTGAGACTTGGAGCAACTAGGTGACCCACCCAAGATTTCAGAGCTAGTGTCAGAGCTGAATTTAAAGTCAGGTCTGTCTGGGTGCATGATTTTGTCAAATCTGAGAGAATATGCATCATATAACAGGAATCTAGAATTCCGGTGCTGTGCTGCTACACTGTGGGATCAAAGCCAGACGCTAAGATGCTCATCCTTCAGGGTTCGCTTAGTGGCATCTCTTGTTCTGCTTTAATAAAAAGGAAATCAAGGTGAAATATCTTTCTGAACCGCTTGATTACAGATTAGACTTGACGACAATCTTAATAAAATTGTGTCTGGTGTTTGAGAATTACATATACAGAAGTTGCTGGAAAGTAATTCCCTTTATTTCCTACCACGTCCGTCAAAAAATTCTCAGTTCGAGCCGGGTGTGGTGGCGCACGCCTTTAGTCCCAGCACTCGGGAGGCAGAGGCAGGCGAATTTCTGAGTTCGAGGCCAGCCTGGTCTACAAAGTGAGCTCCAGGACAGCCAGAGCTATAGAAACCCTAAAGAAACCCTGTCTCAAAAAAAAAAAAAAAAAAAAATCTCAGTTCATCCCTGTAACTCCATCCTTAGCTTCATATCTAAGCTAGTTCTGTCTAACGCTAACCCATAGCTGCCTAATATCAACAGCTGTAGTCCCAAATGAATGATGAGGCCTTCGAATTTCTGCATAGACTAGTAGATTTTAGGCAAAAACAGCGAAAATGCCTCATTTAAAGTGTGAATTTACCTTTAAATAATTGACTTTTGTTATTATAATCATTTTTTTAATTAAAGTGTCCTCAGGATTGCTCATCAGGGGAACTCTCCTAACTGATGGGGAGTTACTGCTTCTATTACTTCTCTCCATGCTGAATGCCATTGCCCAACAATAAGCAATGTACAAAGGAGAGGGCCCATCACAGCGGGGAGAGCATAGTGGTAGAGTAGCTCACAGCTGCGGCTGTGGAGTATGACACTGTATGTTCAGAAGTCCCTGGACCAAGAAACCTGGCAGGAAACAGGGCCAGAGTTAAAGCTCAAAGCCTGTAGAGAGAATCTCAGTTCCTTCAGTGAGACCCCAACCCCTAAAGGCCTCACAACCTTCCAGAATAGTCCTATTTACTGGGGACCACATGCTCAAAGTCAGGATGACACTAGGGAAGATGTTCCCTGTGCAAACCCTCACACCCTTTCACTCTTCTGGAAAAGCACCAGCCCACAGAAGCAAAACTGAGACAATATTACCCTATGAGTGAAAGCCCTGTACACTCAGCATAATTGGAATTTCAGGTAAGAAAAAAATGACAGAGGAGGAAGTTGGGGAGTGTTTTTGGCCCTTGGGACGGTTCTTCCCTGTGTTGTTTCTTTATAGAGAATCACAATATTCCTTAACAAAGCAAAGGTTCTGGGAAATGATGAGGTAATTAAGTTCACTGGGCATTTCCCAACCTGACTTGACCACAAACCATTTTTTTTTCTGAAACAAAAATAGCGTAGCACAGATTCATGCCCCATGAAAGTTTGGTAAAGGCTAATATAATTGACTCTGAAATAAAATGACAAATATGTGACCAAAACCCTTGAGCATGCCAGAACATGCACAGCTGAGAAAAAATAATAAAGAACATGATTTTTTTTGCATTGAGATTATATTCTAAAAGCACTTTGTTGCTAAAAAAAAATTCATAATGTATTCTGAAAAGCCTACAAATTTAGTGTTATTTATATTCTATTTTATCACAAAGAATTATATCATCACTTATAACATGAATATAAATGGCAATATATGAATAAAAAATAAACTAAATAAGTGTATAGTTTAGTTGGTATAGTGTTTGCATAATACACTTAAAGCCCTGGGTCTCATTACCAGCATAATTCAGGCACTGTGGTACATGACTACAGTCCCAGCATGGTGATGAATGACTACAGTCCCAGCA
>NC_034593.1:60956093-60976334 GCF_900095145.1 Mus pahari
AATGACTACAGTCCCAGCACAATGGTACATGACTACAGTCCCAGCACTTGGGAGGTGGAAGCAAGATCAGAAGTTCAAGGCCATCTTCTGTTACATAGCAAATTTAAGACCAGCCTGTGCTATGTGAGTCCCTGTTTCAATCAATCAGTCAATCAATCAATCAATCAATCAATCATCAACATAGTAAGAAAAATAAGGTTCTATTAAGGTAGAAGAATAAATATAAAAAAAAATTGGCCAACATTAATATTACAACTTTAAATTTAGTTCCACGTTTTCAAGTAACAAAAACAGAAAGGGATACACAATTACCATGATGATAAAGAATCAAGAGTTTACAGGCACATACAGAACATAGCTTTAGGGCTTGGAATTCTAAAAATCAATCATTTAAAAGGAGACTTTTTGTTTTTTGTTTTGTTTTGTTTTTCGAGACAGGGTTTCTCTGTATAACTCTGGCTATCCTGGAACTCACTTTGTAGACCAGGCTGGCCTCTGCCTCCTGAGTACTGGGATTAAAGGCGTGCGCCACCATGCCCGGCCTAAAAGGAGACTTTCATAGGAGACCCAGTACCTCCAACCATTTCTCAGACACTGCAAAAAAGACATGTTGCTAATTCTTAGAGTGTTGCCAATGATAAGCCTGAGAGTCAGATATTAAATTTTACACAGTTAATGGGTTCCATTTGCCTGTAGATAACTCAGGAAGACAAGTTGCAAATCTAACTAATGAGTAACCTCAAAAAATTAATTAATGAGCACCCTCAAAACATTAATTAATGAGTACCTCAAAAAACTAGCTTTGTAGTTCACTATTTTAAGACTCAAACTAACAGCCAAGTAAGGAAGAGGTCTGTACTCTTTGTGGTTAAATGATAATTATGGCTAACACTCACAGATTGCTCAATGTGCCCAGGAGTGCTCTGAGCACTTAGTAAGTATCCATCTACTTAATCCCCAAATGAGGTACCCAGTGCTGTGCTCTTTGTAACACAGATTAAGAATCACAAACCCAGAGATAAACTGTCCAAGGTCCCATAGCTGGTACACAGTTTATTGTAGCTAGTATTTTCAGCCAACTTTCTTCTGCTTTGTTGACAGGGGGAAGGGAAATAACATTCTGGTCAGTCTGCAGAATCAGAGGATAATTCACAGTCTTTGCTTTCTAGACTTGGAGAGCATGGTTCAAAGGTACAGCAGCAATCAGAATCTGGGATGACTAGTGTTGACAATCAGCAGGACAGCATCTAAAATCACCTAGGAGACAAGCCTCTGGGCATGGCTTTGAGGGATTATCTAGATTAGGTTTGTTGAAGTGAGAAAATACACCTTATCTCTGGGAGGCACCATTCCCTGAGCTGGGGTCCTGGACTGAATAAAACAGAGAAAGTAAGCTGAACAATCATTATTCCAGGCTCCCTGATGTGAGATGGCCAGCAACCTCAAGTACCTGTTGCCATGGTTTCCATGGTGACAGATTGCCCCTCCAACTGTGATCTGACATAGACCCTTCTCCCTTAAATTGCCTTTGTCAGTTAATTTATCACAGCAACAAGACGAGTAATTAATATTGGGTCCAAACAAGAAACACACCTCTGAATTTTTGAAGCGGAAAGAATTTAAAACAAGAAATTACTTACAAGAAGAGCTAAGACTCTGTCAGGGAAAGAGTAGGCAGCCTGGAGACTGCGGCTGATGGAAAGAAACCTTGGGGTAGGGTCCCCTGCAGAATCACGAGCATCAGCTAGTTTAGGAAGCTGTTAAAACCCACTCTGCCTGCCTGACTTGTCCACTATCTCACTGGCAGGATGCAGCCAAATTCTACCCACGGGGAAGCACACCCTCCAAGGCTGAGCCACCTCTGATCCAGGCTGAGTTTCAAAACATTAAGAAAGAAATGAAAAACAAAACAAAACAAAACAAAAACAAAAACAAAACCTTCAAGACTGGCTCAGTCGCTGACAGCACAAATGTAAAATTTCCTTCTTCTTGTAGCTGGGGCATCTGTACTTCAGGAAGCAAATCATGGGCTAATTCAATGCTTGCTCTCCAAACCCCAAGTACCCATAGCAAGGCAGAAATTCACTTTGGGCTTGAAAGAAGAAACCACAGCAAAACACTGCCTTTTACAGACATTAGAACCATAGAATTGTTGGAACTCAGGAGGAAATACATACTAGCAATCCTATTTCGTAAGTACAGACAAATTCTGTGAAAAAAACACACACAATGAACAACTCCGCAGAGGTCCTAGGACAGCGTGGCCATGGCAGCCTAACTCTTCCAAGCCGTTCATGGATGTGCGGCCTTCGTTCTGGCCCAGGTGGGCCTCTCCGTGCATGAGTAATGTCAACGACCTGTATCCAGGAAGGCTGTTCGAACAATAAGGAGGTCTAAGGTGGTGCCGAAAAGCCATCATCTGAGAACTTTGCCTCGTGAATTCCTAGTAGCACTCATTTCTAATTCCAAGAATTGCCAAAGATTGATACCCCAGACTCAAATAGCATGTTAAAAAGTAAAAAGTGTTTATTTAGCTGAATTTCCTGCATGCAGGGGTCTCCCCATTTGGGAATGGAGAACTGTGGTTGACTCACAGACCCAGCTTTGTTGTCAGTTAGGGGAATTCCAGGGAGGGGTATGTGCCCTTTAGCCTTGGTTAGTTAGATCTATCTCTAGTTGTCTGGCTGACTCTACAGTTAGTTAGGCTCTGGAGACCTCCCAGGGGGTTGCTTACTCATTCTAGCTACCTATTCTTATTTCAGGCCCGATGACAAGGTGTCCTCTGATTGGCTGCCTGCATCTGTGGTTGGCTGACCATGAGTTCCTGGATCCGGGTTCTCTTTTCTGGAAAACAGAAACTTAGGCCTAGTCTCCCAAACTGCCAGTTTGCAGCCTGTCATAGAGTCAGCTTGACTCTGGCTAACTCAGTCCTCTCATGAATAGAAGCTTATTTCTAAAACTTCTAAGGTTACTGGCTGAGTTAGGGGTTTACTGCTGTGAACAGACACCGTGACCAAGGCAATGCTTAGAAGGACAACATTTAATTGGGGCTGCCTGACAGGTTCAGAGGTTCAGTCCATTATCATCAAGGCAGGAGCATGGCAGCATCCAGGCAGGCATGGTGCAGGAGCTGAGAGTTCTACATCTTCATCTGAAGGCTGCTAGCAGAATACTCATTCCAGTCAGCTAGGATGAGGGTCTTAAAGCCCACACCCACAGTGACACACCTACTCCAACAAGGCCACACCTACTCCAACAGGGCCACACCTTCTAATAGTGCCACTGGAAGCAAAGGAGCAGGAAGGAAAGAGGTAGATAACGGGGAAGAGGTTAAGACTATATTTGAGGTGCCTTTTCAAATCCATGATTGGATAAGTCTTCAATGAGAATTTCTGGGAGAAATTTCAAATATGTGGGGTAGTTTCAAAAATCTTTGAAGACAGATGTCTTTGAGGATGATGAGTTTATTACATTCAGCTGGTTAGAGGGACCACAGCCCTCGATATAGCTTATATATGAAATCTTCCCTGCAAAAAGATCTTCTCTTGAAGGCTTGGTCTCCAACCTGTGGTGCAATCTTGGAAGATGGCAGAAGCTTTGGGAGGTCGCACCTACTGGGGGAAGTGGCAAGATCATGATGGCTGTGTCTTGTTCTGGGTTCCTCTCTCTGCTTCTCATCCACCATGACTCACATACTCTCTGCCATGTGGTCCCACCCCATCATGTTCTGCCTCATCCGAATCAGTGAAACCAAGAACCGTGTACTGAAACCTTTGGTACATGGGATACTAAATCCTCTCACTCTTTTTTTTTTTCTTAAAGATTTATTTATTTATTATATGTAAGTACACTGTAGCTGTCTTCAGACACTCCAGAAGAGGGCATCAGATCTTGTTACGGATGGTTGTGAGCCACCATGTGGTTGCTGGGATTTGAACTCTGGACCTTCAGAAGAACAGTCGGGTGCTCTTACCCACTGAGCCATCTCACCAGCCCAAATCCTCTCACTCTTAAGTGACAGGTGCTTTGTCCCAGCAATGAGGACAGAGTTGTGCCACCAGTGCTGGTGTAAGTGCAGATTCTGAGCTGGGTGTGGGGTGGAGCAGAGCATGAACAGTCACTGCAAGGAGCACCCAGGTTTAATAAGAATGAGTGGGCTGGGGTGTGATTAGCAATTTCCCCTTGTTATGAGAAGGGTGCAAAAGGTATATTACCAGCTTCAAGTGAAAATAATGGGCCATAAAAATGTTTCACCTCATGAAGCTATTTCTTCTTATGAAATAATTTCATGCTGTATGATTTTTCTGCCAACGTGAGCATTTGGCTACTCCATCAGCCTCTGAAAAATATATTCTGACTTGAACATTCTTACAGTTTCAAATGAGCACGGAAGAGAAAACTCATTCAGTTAACACAACTGAATTCTAATTTCAGACAGCCAGGGCCTCACTAAGTAGTTCTCATAATGTTTATGGTTTAGTTTTCATATTGTCAGCAATAAAGTGAATGTTACCAGCCTCTCCTACAAGGTTCTTATAGTAAATTATGATGGAGCAAAAGCTCCAGTGCAGCGCACACTGCTCTTGCACAGAAACCAGGCTCAGCTCCCAGCACCCACATCAGGAGGCTCACAACTGCCTGGAACTTCAGTGCCAGGCAATCTGGGTGCCTTTTCCTGGACTCTCAACTCACCTGCATCTTCACATTGTATATGCATACACTAAGGCACACACACACACACACACACACACACACACACACACACACAAAATAATAAATATTTTTGAGGAAAAAATCAGGGCTGGTGGTTTAGCCCAGAAGTAGAGTGCTCGCCTAGCTTGTGCAAGACCCTAGGTTCAATCCCTGCAACAAAAATAAATAACATGCTGGGCCGTAGTGGCGCACGCCTTTAATCCCAGCACTTGGGAGACAGAGGCAGGCAGATTTCTGAGTTTGAGGCCATTCTGGTCTACAAAGTGAGTTCCAGGACAGCCAGGGATATACAGAGAAACCCTGTCTCGAAAAACAAACAAACAAACAAACAAATAACATATATAGAACTGTAAGTCACTGGTAAATAATATTGTATGTTCATTTGTTTTACAACCCAATCTGTCCTTATTAAAAGTATATAGAATTTCTTGTTTATCAGCATTAGGTGACTTGATTCATTGGTAAGGATTAATTGTGATGGAGGAGAGAACTTGTTTGCAGAAATACAAACAAGAACAGCTGGTCTGTCACATTATTACCTAAAGCATTACCAATGGTTTGCTTACTAAAAGTGGCCACAAAATGACAGACAGACATACATAAAAGTTCTGTTTAAGGGCTGGAGAAATGGCTCAACAGTTAAGAGTTCTGACTGCTCTTCTAGAGGACCTGGGTTTGATTCCCAGCATCCACACAGCAGCTCAAAACTGTCTGTAACTCTAGGATCTGATATCCTCACAGACATACATGCAGGCAAAACACATAAAATAAAAACACATAGAACATATTATTGAAAAATTTTTATTTCTTCAGAAGAGCTTTATATTTTATTCCAGCCTCACCCTCACAATTCTTCCTTCCTTCCTTCCTTCCTTCCTTCCTTCCTTCCTTCCTTCCTTCCTTCCTTCCTTCCTTTCTTTCTTTTCTTTTCTTTTCTTTTCTTTTCTTTTTTCTTTTTTTTTTGAGATGGGGTTTCTCTGTGTAACTCTGGTTGTCCTACAACTTGCTCTGTAGATCAGGCTGGCTTGAATTCAAGAGATCCACCTGCCTGTGCCTCCCAAGTGCTGGGATTAAAGGGCACCATGCCCACCTTCCTCATGAGCCTTATTATTTACCTCTTCCATGCTCCAAGAGCTCTCAAAATGAAGAGTAATGTCTCTCCCTGCACTAGTCCAACACAATAGGAGGTGAGCTGCCCATTTAGCCTTTCAAGATAGACTTCGATTGACAGACCTTGGGTCTGCTGTCAGTGCTGTCTCTAGCTTATTTGGTGATTCAGGTGTGGGTCTGTCCATCTGCCTGTCTCTGGTTCTAGAAACTGAATCCTGGGCCTTGTACATGCTAAACAAGTACTCTCCCAATGAGCTACATCCCTAGACCAACTCAGGTGTTTTAACATGCTATCTTGTAAAAGGATACTAGTAACCTACCTATATTATAGACATCAGATAAGGAGAAAAAATAGTGTTCATGAAAGCTCTTTGGGAAATTGTAAAAGCAACACAAATGTGAATTTAAGGCCAACCTGTGGCTACAGAGTGAGACCCTTATGTTCATGAGGGCCTGAAATTTTTAACCTTTGGTTTCAAATTCCCATCCTGGGGCAAGCTCTCCATTTCCTTTTGCACATAGTTTAAACAAAATAGTCAAGACATCTTATGTCAATCTTTCTCCTAGCATGTAGTTCGATGAAGCCTTTTGCTGGCTAGTCAGGAGTTCACAATGTTGAAAGAGGAATTCTGAATAATACTTCAGTCAAGGACAGGAAGACTGGAAGAACAGGAAACCCTGCGATCTCTTTCCTGGTCTCTAAGAGGACTAAGATAACCATCCTCACCTAAATCACTGGGTGGAAGAAGGTTGACTTTGAGACTGTCTAACTGTAGGGGTGGTTTAGTTACTGAAAGCCTGTCTATAGCAGCAAATCTTGCAGTAAAAGCGACACTGCTTTTTCCAAACACTAGAGATGATAGATGAAGGATCTTGCCACCCTAGAGACTTATCATCATAAAGTTTCCTTTGCCCAGATTTCTGCCTCCTGCTTTTTGTTCTGCTTTACTGAGATTTTTTTTTCTAGAAAGATCTTCTAAGCCAGTGTCATCCCCATGGCTGGACAAGGTGAAAGCTTTGCATAGTGAGCTTTTCCATAAGCATTCATCGATAGCACATTGTTTCATGATTTTGACTATTTTTCTGTTGCATCCTAACTCCTCTCAATAAACTCCCAGAGGACAGAGAAAGGCTTGATTTCATAACATCCCCAGAGTGGGGCTGAGTACTTAACTCAGATAAGGGCCCACATTAAATATTTATTGAAGGAAGAAGGGGAGAAATATGATATTAAAAACCCAAACAAACCCAAAGCAGATTATCTTGGGTCACAAGTCATTTCTAGGAAGGCACATAAATGCAAATATACGTGAAACCCTTAACTGTTATTCAGGGAAGACTTATTACAAGTGAAGGAAAGCCACAAAAGGAGGGTATTTAATAAATCAATTATAGTAATGAGATGTCAATAGGAAGGACCATGCTGCCCATCCTAAGAGCTTCTTACAGTTTGGATTGTTTACATGTTCCAAACTGCCCATGCCTAGACTTTTGAAGACGGGATGTGAAAAGGTTAGGGTTGTTGTATCTTGGGCCTGAAGGCAAGAACCCCTGGGCAGCACACACGAGAAAGGAAATGACCTTCCATTCTGGTGTGATACACTATGCATGATGGATTCATGATGGATCCACTTGGTTTATCTCAAGCTGTCAGGAACACATCTGTCACTATGAGCAGCTCAGCTCAGCTTGTGTCCTTTATTTAAGTGTATGTGTGTGTGTGTGTGTGTGTGTGTGTGTGTGTGTGTGTGTGTATGTGTGTGTGTGTATACATGTGTGTGCGCGCGTGTGTAAACCAAGGGTATACATATCAGATGTCTTCCTTAGTTAATAGCTGCTTTATTTTTTGAGAGTCTCTTGCTAAACTTAGAGCTCACTGATCCTAGCAAGCTTGCAGGACCTGGCTTTCTTCACCTCCTCAGACCTCTGCTGACCCACTCAGCTTCTTATATGGCTGCCAGGGACCCAAACCCAGTTCCTTCCACTTTCACAGGACTCATTTTACCAACTGAGCCATCTCCCCAGCCCATAATGTTCTACATTTTTACCAAACCGTAATCCAACAAAGCATGCATTTTAGATGAAAGTCAGCCACCTTTCACTATATCCCCCCACCCCCGCGCACCGTGTACTTATTAGCACAATCTAGTGCAACTTTTAACAAAACACACTCTTTTTTCCTATGATTGTGTGATTAACTTCTATCTTCCTGCCCTCTCCATTTGTAAGTTAGATATAAGCCAAGGCATCTGAGGAATGAACACAGCTCTTGTGAAGAACTCAGATTGCTTTTCTTCCCTTCAGAAAGCTGCACACAATACATTATTACCCTGCAAATAAAGATGGATTAGGTGAAACCAAGGGCCCCGGGACTCAGGGGTGTCTGCAGAGGGGTCTAAGAGATGACACTTTGGGACTATCAGTTTGGAAAGCAAAACTGAAAGCTCCATTCTATACTCACTTTCCAGATCTCACCCTCAGCTTTCATGGAAGCAAGGCTTCTCCATGTCTTATTTTATACAAGGCCAGTGTTCTTTAACTGTGTCCTAACGATCTGTCAACAAATTCCAACTCTTTAAAAGAAGACAGAAACGAAACAGGTTAAACGTCGTTGTTTAGGGACCAGTGAGATGCCTGGAACCGTAAAAGTGACCACTGCCAAGGCCAGAGACATGAGTTTGATTCCTGGGTCTTCCATGGGAGAAGAAGATAATCCCCCCCCCCAATAAATATATAAAGTGTGATTTAAAATTTTAATGCCTTTGTTTCAAATTTTAAGTCACCACCCAGCAGGCCACCCTCCTCTTTTCGTCAATCACAGGGTCCCCCCCACCCCCTTTTCTTCTGCCATTGCTTCTGCTAGAACTGGCAGAAATCCCAGGACCCCTGATTCTAAAAACCCAAGGAGACCCTTGCATTTCTCTCATGGCATCACAAGCCATGAACTTCCCTTAGTCTGAGACTATTAAACACATCAATTTTATCTTGGCTTTGGGCAAGTTATGAAGAAGGAAGACATTTGGCATTTGTTCTCTCTGATCAGTTGAAACTGGTGTGCAGAACTGGGGTCACCCCATTCTTGGGAGACTATTATTTATTTATCATCAATTAGCAGGATTCCCCCAATACAAAACATACTCAGTATACATTCTCGGTGTAAATTCAGCAAAGGTATAGGGGAAAACGAAAATAATACAACAGGCACTGTATCAGAGTCAGTCTCTTCCATCCCCCTATCTGGCTATAGCTTGAAAGTGTTGTTGATTTAAGCTTTATGGACTAGGCCTCAGTCCTTCCCATAGATCACAGCCAGAGAATGCTTTGGCTTCACAAGAACTTAGTAAACACCCGGGCTTAGGGAAGTTTCACAGACACTTCTCCTAGAAGAGAAAGCATCATTTTGAAGTTCAAGCAAAGCAAGGTGTTCCCACCAAAAGAGGTATTAAAAGACTTTGCATTTAGGCTGGTCCATGGTCGATCTCCATTAACCCCACCCCTACCCACCCACCCCCAACCCCACCCCCGTTCTGCTTGGTCTCCTTCTCTATTCAGGAGAGAAAGCTTGGGGCATAGCTGAGTCTGTTCGGGCACTGTATGTTCTTTTACTTATTTTCTCGCACCAACCTTGAAAAATTCCCTATTAGTTTTCCTCGTCAGTGAGTCCTTCTGTGTAAGTGTGTCTGTTTTATACAGCCTCAACCAAAGCAGCTTTCTCAGGGGCTCCGCCACCCAGCAGATGTGTCCAAAGGGTCTGGATGCGCTGAGCCTTCCTCCAGGGTTTGGTGACATGAAGGTAAACTGACCCAAGTACTAAGTGGAGACACAGTACTTGTTTCCCTTAAAGTCAGATTTTGCAAACACGAATAACCTTGAAAAAGACCTTCAGATCGCGCTCAGGAACTTTGCCAACCACGTACTTCTCCTCTCTGCCATCGCACATAGGCTATTTATGCTGCAGGAGGGAGCCCCTGCACCCCACAATTCTGCTGTCCTTTTTGAGCACAGGAAAGACGAGGGCTGGGTCGGGTGAGCCTCTGAGAACTAAAGGTCTTCTCTCTTCTCCTTGGTGAGCAGGGTCACCTCAACAGAGTGCTTCTCTGTCCCCCTGGGGCTACCTCTGTGGCTGTAACTTGAGCCTCTCCAACGAATTCTTACCTGTCCTGGAGTTTCTTAGGGTCCCGGCTCCCCAACAACCTGGACAGCAGAACTATCCAGCAGTTCCCACCCTAGAACCTTAGGGCAGCAATGGGGCTGCACTGGCCGTTAATGGCCATCATCCATTTTTAATCAGAAAGATCACAAGAAAGATGGTAAGCGGAACCCGGTCCGAGTCCATTTAAGTAATATTCCCGGGGAAATCCAATCACTTAAAACTGAGACACCTACGCTAGTGAGAGAGTGCGCCCCGCCCGTCTGGCGGGGAAGAGCGCGCCGGCTGAATTAATCAAGATCAAGGGGCTCCCCGGCTGAGAGCTCAGCCTTAACCCTTCCAGCGCCGCGGGGTACCCAGGTGCCGGAAGAAGAGCGCGGCCAGCGACGGCCGAGATGCCAAGAGAGACCCAGCGCAGGCCAGCTCTGTTCATCCCCGCGGCTCCGTACGCTTCGCCCGGGACCCTGGCGCCCAAGCGCTCCGGCTCGAGGTCACAGGTTCCCGAGGCGGCGACAGCGGTGAGCAGCAGCCGCCTCCCGCAGCCTCGGCGCGCCCCGGGCTCCTCCTCCCGCCCCAGCGTGGCCAAGTGAGCACCGCTCGGGCCGCAGGTAGCCGGGGCGCGGGAGGCGGCGCGCGCGGGACCCATCGCAGCGCCGGGGCCAGACGGAGCTCCGAGCCTCGCGGTCCCGGACGCCAGCGAAGATCTGCTCCGGCCATGTGGGGTCCCGGGGTCACCGCCGAGGGCCTGTCTGTGGCTCCAGCACCACCGCCGCTGCTGCCGCTGCTGTTGCTGCTGGCGCTGGCGTTGGTGGCGCCCTCGCGGGGCGGCGGGGGCTGCGCGGAGCTGGCGTGCGGTGAGCGGGAGCGCTGCTGCGACTCGGCCAACGCCACGGCCGTGCGCTGCTGCAAGCTGCCGCTCCACGCCTTCCTGGACAACGTGGGCTGGTTCGTCCGCAAGCTCTCTGGGCTGCTCATCCTGCTGGTGCTCTTCGCCATCGGCTACTTCCTGCAGCGCATCATCTGCCCCAGCCCACGCAGGTATCCGCGTGGCCAGGCACGACCTGGCCAGGCACGACCCGGGCCTCCCGGGGCTGCGGGACCGCCGGGGACCGCGGGGCCACCCGACGACGACGACGACTCGCCCGCTCTGCTGCGCGACGAGGTGGCCGCGGGCTCGCAGGACTCATTGCTGGACAGTGGCGGTGGTCGGGGCCGAGGAGGTGGCGGACGCCTGCCTCCCTCCTGCGTTTCGGAGCACGAGCTGCGCGTGGTGTCACCGGTGTTTCTCCAGCTACCCAGCTACGAGGAGGTCAAGTACTTGCCCACCTATGAGGAGTCCATGCGGCTGCAGCAGCTCAGCCCGGCGGAGGTCGTGCTGCCCGTGTCGGTGCTCGGCCGCCCGCGAGGAGGCAGTGCTGGGGACCTCGACGGCGGCCAGGGCCGTTTCCCGCTCATCTGAGTTCAAGGAGCCTCATGGAAATCGCCTGGATCGTACAAGGTTGGGGGCTGCGGGTGGCACGCAACAGCTGGTGTGTTGGCGGCCGCCACTAACTGCCTCTGACCACACCTAGTATCCCCGCACAACCTGTAGCCCAGCGCCTGGGTTGGGGTCAGTCTCCTCCCTCTCGCTTCCCGGGGAATCTGTGTTTTTCTATGTTTCTTTGGGCTCAAGGCTGGGCAGCTCGGCGGGGCAACGGCTTAGGACTAGCCCCTAGCTCTTCTTGGACGGTCGTCCCCGCCCTCTGCCATGCCTCCCCTTGTGTTCACTGTAAGTGCCTGCTTCTCCAATCCAAAAGAACAGGTAAACCGTTCGGTGTGTCTAGAGACCAGCGGCTTGCTTTACTGTTAAAAGGGAAGGAGCATATGTCCATTCCTTGCTCTCCTGCTTGGACGGGTCAGAGTCTCCCAGGACATAATGGTGAGGAGCCTTTGGCTCTGGACCACGACCAGTGACTGCTGCATGCAGTCTGTGGAAGCAGCACTTGGCTGTGATGCAATCCCTTGAGAAGGACCCAGAAAACCCTTTGGTGTTTTCCTGGCTCACAGTTTTGTTGGGGAAGGGGTACCATGATGGATGGCTTAGTGGCTGCATCTGTTCAAGATGTAGCAACTAATTAGTCCAGACCGTATTTGTAATGTGGTAACGGCGGTCTTTGATTTTTCAGTATGTAGACTGTTTATTTTGTCCTTTATTTTTATATTTTATCATGCATTAGACAGTTCAACAAATTAATAAGATAATCAGTTTTGTTTTAGGCCAGTTACCGTCAAGAAATCGCCCACGTGCTGTCACTGTTTAATACAGTGTTGGACATCATTTCATTAAGGGGGATCAGGGTCAAGCAGGAAATATGACATAAAAACATGAAGGATATCTTATTTTCACTATTTGAGAATATATTTTATTTTTAGTACTGAAGCATAATACATAACTTTTTATAATAACTGTGTACATTGTGTAGCCTGGCTCTGAACTATATAATTCATCATGGAATCATCTGAGATACATTCTGCAATGTAATTCTAAACATAAAGATGGACTTGTAACTTTCGTTTAAATCTGAAATTTTTCAGTAATGTCCAAAGATGGATTCACCCAACCTATGTTCATTAAAATTAAGTGGTATCATTTTACTAGATTTACCATTCTGAGACATTCCCTTTAAGCAAAGGGTAATAAGACACATTTTAATGCATCAAGTATAATGTACATATAGTAATGTCTGTGTACACTATATACATTGTATGCCATATAGCTGTGGTGGCTTACTGCTAGCATGAGAGGAAAGGTGGCGAGAAGCCCAGCTTCCCCTGGAGAAGTGTGAAGAGTACCAGTTGTCAAGAAAGATTACCCACATGGGTCTATGACTGAAGAAGCTGGCTGGGCCTAAGAAATCTTCAATTAGCTGATTTGTATTTTTAAAAATGATTTGATTACTTTTAACTTTTAAAGGGTGATTGAAAAAGTCTGATGTCCTGGGAACTTTTTTAATGTATGGGTTATAATAAAAAGAATGGTTTGCTTTAAACTTCTCAAAGCTAATGACCCTGTCATTAAAGAAAATCATCTGAAGTGTATTAAAGCAGAAAAACATGAAACTATTTCTTTGTGCATTTTTATTTCTTTTTAAAAGACAGGATCTCAGTTTGTAAACCAAGTTGGCCTGGAACTCTCTCTGCAACCCAGGCAGGCCTCAAACTTAGCCCGGTCTTTTCAGCTCCGTCTCCCAAGTCCTGAGATTGCAGGTGTGAGCCACCATACCTGGCTCTGTACAATCTTATCAGATTTATTACTGTGGAATAACATATTAAAATGTGAAGTATGTATCTCTCGTTGAAAAGCAATTTTAAACTGTGAACTGAGAGGCAAAAGTGTTAGTAGTTGAGACTCTGTTATTTGAAAGTGACACAAGATTAAACCAAACATAATTATGTTGAATTATATATTTATGTTACTCAGATATGGCACATTGTGTTGTACATGGCTATCAGTAATCATAAAATGAGCTTATTTTTTAGGGCATATATATCTTAGGCAAATGAATTCAAGAGTACCGTGTTTTCCAGAAAAGGCTCAGGCCTCTCTTCTCACCATCCCCTGCCCTGCCCCACCGCAAAAGATAATAAAGAATTCCAAATATGGTAACTCATCTAGAATGCAGAAGTTTACAAGCTAGATAAACATATACATACAAATAATGTACACATGTGTCATCGCTAGCTGTGTAAAATGCAATTTGTTATGAGAGTTCACTATTATAACCAAAGGGGAAAGGTCTTCTTGAGATAGAATGAGTTTTAAAAGCCCATTAATTGCCACATTCTGCAAATGCACAGGTGCTCCAACCATGCAAATGACATTTGCAATTATGCCAAAGGGCATGAAGGTACTATATAAGGAAAAGGATATGCAATTGGAAAGGCCAAAGGCAATATAAAGGAAATGGCCTCTCTTAACAGTTTAAAAGGTAATACGATAAGTACCCCGATATCCACTTTTGTATATAGTTTCTCTCAAGTGGAGTTGGTAAAACAATTCAGAGCTGAAACTAATATGTTATCAGCATGAATGTGATGTTCAGATTTATACAGTATTCTATAATGGCTTTTCACAAATTGTAAATAACCTGGATTTCCTGGTTGAGAGAAAGAATGTGCGTGTTGAATTTTGAGTAACAAGCCTGAACCATCTCTCCAAAGTGACCCACTGGACAGTAGGACAAACCCTCCATCCTTTCATATGGCCAATCACAGAAATGATGTTGTAGTGCTCCCTCTTAAAATCCATAAATATCATCAAGTGTTAAATAAACCAGTACTTCAGTTATTCATAAAAATCATATAGAGCCTGATTTTACTTACATTACTTACAAAATTCACTTTTAATTTTATCACTAGAATTACATCATGAGGATAGGGGACAACACTTATGCTTGTCTGTAACCCAAATAGTATCGACTGAACTTGTTGGTTAGTTAAATACCCCTGTGCATTTGATATCTTACTTCTCTCTTGTCTCCTGTGTTCTTGCTCTGCATTGTCTCTAGGTTTCCCCAGAAGCACTTCCGATTGGTTCTCACTGCAGTAATTCAACAAGACCATACTTACAGCTTCACCCTTTGCACTGAACTCTTACAAATGAGTATTTTTCTAGCATTTTCTTTGTTTACTCTTCCCATCGGACTTCTGTAGGCTTATATTTTGAGCAAGTAAGTGTTTCCTATATTCATTAAACTTTTCCCCCTCTAATTTATTTATTTATTTATTTATTTATTTGTTTGTTTGTTTATCTTTATTTTGGTTTCAGCTTTTTGAGACAGGGTTTCTCTGTATAGCCCTGGAACTCACTCTGTAGCCCCTTTAATTTTTATGTATAGAACTCGCTTTCTCTCTCTGCCACTTTGGGTAAAAGATGGGATCTTACTGTTTCTAGATCTCAAACACAATAGCCCCTGACTTATTGCTATCTCTTTATTGCTCCTCATCTAGATATCCTGGAAAAGATGGCTAATACTTCTTTCTATCTTGCTCCAAAATGTGTTCTCTGCTATATTAAGGAAAATAATTTAACCTTTTCATTTTCTTCATAACAGGGACCTTATTTTGCTTCCAAACCCTATGTATATATTACTTCTTCATAGACGGCTATATCTCTCTGCTCAGTTTTTCTCAGTTTGCTTTGTGGTTTCCTTGGTGCATACTGCTTTATCTAAGTATTGGTTAAACCCATGTTGGCTTGCCAACAGTCTGTTGTCCTGGATAAAAGATCCCATCCTGTGACAAGGGGATGGAGCATAGACTGAAGGAATGACCAACCAATAATCGGCTCAACTTGAGACCCATCCAATGGGCAAGCACCAATCCCTGACACTATGAATGATAGTCTGTTAAGCTTTCAGACAGAGTCTAGCATGGCTGTCCTCTGAGAGGCTTCACCCAGTACTGACTCAGACAGATACAGACACCCACAGCCAAACTGCATGGCACTTGCAGACGCTCATGGAAGAACAGGAGGAAAGTTTGTGGCCCCTAAGGGAATTGTAACACCACAGTAAGACCAACAGAGTCAGCTAACCTGGAGTATTAGGGCTCTCAGAGACTGAACCACTAACCAAAAAAACATATGTAGGCTGAACTTAGGCCTCCTGCTCATATACATCAGATGTGCAGCTTGGTCTTCATGTGGGTCCTGAACAACTAGAGCAGGGGGGGGGGCTGTCCCTAAATCTGTTGTTTGTACATGGAATATGTTCTAGCTGGGCTGACTTGCCTGACTTCAGTGGGAGAGGATGCACCTACCCCTGCAGAGACTTGCTAGGGTAGGGAGACACCTGGGAGGAGGGGGTGGGGGAGGGGAGGGATGTGGCACCTGCTCAGAAGAGAAGGGGACAGGGGATCCAGGGAAGGACTGTGGGAAGGAGTGACCCGGAGAGAGACAATGAGCAAGATGTAAAGTGAATTTTAAAAAAAATTAAAAAAAAGAAATCTCATCCTGTTATAGACTATGGAGCCTGGAGACCCATAGTCTATATGCAACTTGGTTTAGGATGATTGCTGTGTCTTGCATACTTCATCATGTTCTTTATTAGGTATTTGCAGTATCTCTGTTTAATTGGCTAGACCAGAAGGAACCCCTGACTGTTTTTTAATGCCTCTACATGATCTTGATTTTTTTTTTCTAGGTCTTAAGGTGTCTGTCATCTCTTGATGCAAACTCTTTGTGTTGGTTTGCTTCAGCTGCTGTGATAAACACCATAACCAAAAGCAGCTGGAAGAGAAAAGGGTTCATCTGACTTACTGTTCCTGTCCAGGGCATAGCCGACCACTGAGATAAGTAGGACCACGGACTCAGGAGGAGAGGAGCAGAACTGTGGAGGAAAGCTGCTTACTGGTTTCCTCCTCCTGGCTCTCCCAGCTCTTAGGTATAACCACCTGCCCAGGAGTGGTACCACCCACAGTGGGCTGGCTCCTCCCACAGTAATCATTGACCAAGAAAATGCCCCCACTGACTTACCTACAGGTAATCTGATAAAAAGGATTTTCTCAACTGAGGCTCCTTCTTCCCAGATGACTCTAGTGTGTATCAGGCTAATAAAAAACAAACCAACCAAGCAAAAGTCAGGACACTTTGTCAGGGTGTCATATTCCCCAATGCTCACAATCTTTGGACTAGCCAGCTGCCAGCTTTCTGCAGCCTCATGACAAGTTTGCCATTCCCTTCGTGTTCCACTCGGTGTCTTGCTTCATAGGTCACTCTTCCGGACCTTGATCTTGGAAGCTCCTCACAACATCCTGATCTTTACTTGACTCTTTTCTTTTCACGGAGGCAACCGTATGACCTTCGCTATCATCTACCAGTCCCATATTTCTGACTGGAAGAAAGGAACATTCTCCTATTTGTCTTTTGAAAATGAAATCTCCTAATTCTTTACTCTGCCCACTATTTGAAAGGACAGATGTTTACATTTCTGAAACTCGTCTGGGGTGGCGGGAGGTGATCTTGTTTCATCTCAGGGTTGGGGGAATGTGATCTTGTTTAATGACTAACACTGTCTTGCAGGCTCTTTACCATTTGCTTCCAGCTTAGAAGACATTACTTTTGGATTCATATTCACAAAGATCGCAAGTCTTTGCCATGCCCACTCTAGTAGTGACTTACAACAGGGCTCAAAACATGGACGAGTCCTAAGGAAAAAGTGTCTCAAGGAGACTCAACCTCCTGGAGTCCTGGCATTTCCAATAATCTATATACTCGAACCCTATCCACATGTTAGTATGGTGTATGCTCTCTTTCAGTATTATTAATGCCTTTAAAGATTGAATTTTTACCATAGGTGAAGTCTCCACCAGTGTTCCAAAGTCCTAAAAAAATTCCTTAAAGCCAGGAGCTCAGAATTCAGTGAGAAGGTTACCTATTCATTAACATTCTAATTCACTTCTAGTAAAGACCTGTGAAACCGATTAAGCATCACAAAGAACAGAGTCAAGCTCAGGGCAAAGCTTAGATTAGTATAGTTGTGGAAGTTACATTCATATGCAAGTATTTACCAAGGCCTAGGAAATAGAGGGGTTGTGGTATTGCATTATCCCTGAGAAGGTCTGCTAGAGCAGAACCCCCCAAAACAGGTTTTTCTGCTAGGCCCAAAGGAACAGCATAATTGGGTAACAATTAACACCTGGCTTCCTTCTCAGGCTGCCTAGTCCCACCCGCTGGTCTTTTCATGTATTCAATCTGGGTGTCTCTTCAAGGCAATAAAACCCTAACTAAGACAGTCAGTGTTTTACATGGTCAGTGTTTTAGATGGTCATCAGTGTGCTTTTGACTGAAAATATGTGTGAGCAACTTGAACTGAAAGAACGACAGAAATTCTGTATGCCAGGTATTCTAGGCAACAGTCCTGCTGCTGGTTTTCTGTTATATCTGAATCCGTGATAAGAGCTTCCTGCTATAAGCAAGTTCTCTAAACCTCATTATAAGCTTCAGAATGTCGCCAGGAGCTCTTGCTGTTACGGTGGGAGGTTTCAACGGTCTCTTGTTCTTTAGTGAGTCATGGTTCCACTTAGGGATTGTCGAGAGGTTCTTGACACTGATCAAAGCGTCTCCTGAGTTGTTCTTTTCTCTAGTTCTCTCTGTTGGTTCTTGTCCAGTCTCCCCTGGATTCAGTCTTAACTTCCCTCACAGATTAGGGTTTTTATAGGGTTGGGGAGGGGGGAGAGCCACGAGGGTAGAGGTAAGGAAGGCTTTTTGTGGTATTGACTTTGGGAAGTTGAGGGCACTAGTTAGCCTGAGATGGGGTTGTTTTCAAATGGAGGACCTTTTGTTTTAGACTCTTTGATTTCTGCTGTCTTCCTGGGTTCTGCCTTCTTTTTGGGCAGCCTGAACAAACTCCTGGGTGAGGATTGGCTTTTCACACATCTCTATTTGGGACTTTAATTTTTTGATCTTTTTTTACTGCATTTTTCCAGTTGTCCCTAGAAGCCTTTTAGTTCTGATTTGGAAGTCTGGAAAACATGGAGCCCAAAATTCTTTATTTTTCTATAGACATTATCACCATGCGATCTCTTTTTTAAGTGTTGTGGGAGCTCTGAGAACTGGGTCTTCCATGAATTCTGATTTTGTTTTAGGAAAGCAACAGATTCCTTGTGTCTATTAGACAATTTGCTGGTTCTAGATTCTTCTCTGAAATGGGTCCAGGTGTTCCATGGACATTATGTCCGCTTGCTGTCTGTTTGTTCACTGGTCTCTTCCTGCGTTGATGGGAGCACTCTGAAAGCTTCTGGCTCTTCATGGGTCCTGGTTTGATCTTAAGTGTCCTCTGCTACTTCATGAGGGTTCTCAGAGTTCTTGCTGCTTCTGGTTTGTGCTTTAGAAAATTGTTGTATAACAATTGCCTTTGAATTGAAACTGCCAATTCCTGGAAGTTCCTTCCTTTAATACTCTAGAAGCAAACAGCTCCCAAGTCTCAGGAAGTCTCTGTAACTTAGCAGATTCACCAGACAAACTAGCAGAAACAGAACTAGTATCCTTTTATAGAAAATAAAACTGATCCCTCCCTTGTTGGTTCATCCACACACATTTTGCAACTTATAGTGGAATTGATTTATGGTGTTAACGAAAAGCACAGGCTTCCCCAGCATTACAGAGGCTTGAAGACTGTGGAGGAGAGGAGATTCTCAGAGCTGTCAAGCCGCTTACAGATGGTGCATCAGGGTCGAGCGTTCATTGGTCACCACCCATATTGAAGTGGGCTTTTGGTGGCCATGGAGTCATCCAAGCTCTCATAAGTAATCCCATAAACTAATCTGTTCACCAAGTCAGACTTTGGTAATTATGGTAGTTTGAATAAATATGGTCCTCATAGAGTTGTGTATTTGAATGGTTGGCCCATAGGGTATGGCATTATTAGGAGGTGTGGCCTTACTGTAGTAGGCACCGTCTCGTTGGAGGAAATGCATCACTGTGTAGGCAGCCTTTGAGGTTTCGTATATGCTCAAGCTATGTTCAGTATGGTAGTCTTCTTGATACCTACAGATGAAGTTGTAGAACGCTTGGCTCCATCTCCAGCATGTCTGCCAGTATGCTATGCTTCCTGCCATGATGATAATGGACTAAACCTCTGAAAGTATAAGCCATCCCCAATTAAATGTTGTCCTTTATAAGAGTTGCTGTGAGGGATGGGGAGATGTCTCAGTGGTTAAGAGCACTGGCTGCTCTTCTACAGAATATGGGATCAATTCCCAGTATCCACATGTAAGCTCACAACTGTCTATAACTCCAGTTTCAGGGTTTTAAAAATCTCACACAGACATACATACAGGCAAAGCACTAATGAACAGAAAAATAAGTCCTTTTAAAAGTCACAGCAATACAACCCTTGCTAAGACAGAAATTGGTGCCAGGGACTAAGGTATTGCTGTGACAGGCCTAACCCTGTTTTTGTTTAGAGGAATATGAACTTTAGGACTGGGAATTAGAAAAGCAGTTGAAAGCTTTAAGTGGAGCTTAGCGGAGAAATTCTAGTAGGAACATGGAAGACAGTGGTACTGGAGGTGATTTGAACTGTGGAGGCCTGGCTCAAGAAATTTCAGAGGAGAAGAATTTCAGTAAGTGGCCTAGAGGTCATTCTTGTGATATTTTGGCAAAGGATATGGGTACTTTTCGACCGTGTCCAAGTAGTCTGCCTGAAGCTAAGGTGAAGAGATTTAGATTAATTGCATTGGCAAAGGAAATCTCAAAAGAGTCAAGTATAGACTCTGTCCTGTAGTTC
>NC_034593.1:60976711-60985194 GCF_900095145.1 Mus pahari
TGGTTCAAGGATTAAAGAGGCACTAGGAAGTGGTATGGAGCTAAATCCTGTGTTCAAGGAGATAAACAGATTAAAGATACTGTACTGGCTAGTTTTGTGTCAACTTGACACAGCTGGAGTTATCACAGAGAAAGGAGCTTCAGTTGGGGAAATGCCTCCAGGAGATCCAGCTGTAAGGCATTTTCNCAATTAGTGATCAAGGGGGGAGGTCCCCTTGTGGGTGGTGCCATCTCTGGGCTGGTAGTCTTGGGTTCTATAAGAGAGCAGGCTGAGCAAGACAGTAAAGAACATCACTCCATGGCCTCTGCATCAGCTCCTGCTCCCTGACCTGCTTGAGTTCCAGTCCTGACTTCTTCAGTGATGAACAGCAATGTGGAAATGTAAGCTGAATAAACCCTTTCCTCCCCAACTTGCTTCTTGGTCATGATGTTTGTGCAGGAATAGAAACCCTAACTAAGATACTAAATGGAATTAAGGGAGTGGTGACTTCAGGGCAAGATCCCACCCAGCTAAGCTTCCATTTTGTGAAAAGAAACTAAAGAAAAGCTTAGGTCCAGCCATGGTAGTAGACACCTTTAATCCCAGCACTCAGGAGACAGAAGCAAGCAGATCTCTGAGTTCAAGGTCAGTCTACAGAGCAAGTTCCAGGACAGCCAAGCTTAAGCATTAAAGGAAATTATAGAAAACAAGAAAGCTACTGAAAATGTAATAAAACAAGGGGGTCATGTTCCAGCCCCATCAAGCTGTAGAACTTGGCAGCTTTGGCTATGTGGTTCTGACTTTAAAACCAAGAATAGAAGAAAGGGGTTAAGGAATCTCTCTTTGCAAGTAAGGAAAGCTGTTGAAGGTAAAGCCTGTATTGCCTTGGAACCCCAAAGATGTTAGAGGTGCCAGAACCATGGGGTGCCTGTCAAGGAAAGCTACTAACTGGAAGTGGAAACAGACCGAGAAAAAGACATGTGTTGCCGTCAACAAAGATGAAAGGAGTTGGAGATCTGAAGAGCGATTTGTGGTGTGCATGCAGAGTTTGGAGTTTTCCCTACTGGTTTTTGGTCTTGCTTTGGTCCAGTATTTCCTCACTTTGCCCCTTTACCTATGTTTTGGAATAGTAATGTATATCATTTGCCATTAGATTTTGGAAGTATGTGATCTGTTTTTGATTTTGATATTATAGGTGATTACAGTCAAGAGATTGCATGAATCTCAGAATGGACTTTGAACTTTGGACCTTTAAACATTCATGAGACCATGATAGACTATGGGGACTTTTGAAGTTGGACTAATTGCATTTTGTATTATATTATGGCTACAAGCCTATGAGAGCCAGGGAATAGAATGTGGTAGTTTGAGTAGGTATGGTCCCCATAGAATCATATGTTTGCTTGAATGTTTGGCATCATTAGGAGGTATGGCCTTGTTGGAGTAGGTATGGCCTTATTGGAGAAAATGCATCACTGTGTAGGAAGGCTTTGAGTTCTCATATATGCTCAAGCTATGCTCAGTGTGGTGGACAGTCTTCTCCTTGTTTCCTGCAGATGAAGTTATAAAACTCTTAGCTCCATCTCCATCATCATATTTGCCTGCATGCTGCCATGCTCCCTGCCATGATGATAATAGACTAAACCTCTGAAAGTATAAGCCACCCCCAGTTAAATGTCCTTCATTAGAGTTGCTGTGGTCATGATATCTTTTCACAGCAATAAAACCCTAACTCAAACAGTAGACTTACTTTGTTCTGTTGTTGATTCATATCTTGAACAAGTAAATGTTTGATCATGTCTCCCCAGAAACAGTGTCTTACAAAATTTCATCAGTGTATCTCTTTCTAAGATAATCATTTATCTTTCTTTCAGAGCTTCTATATTCCTATTTCATCCTTTCTGGAGTTTTGAAACGGGGTTTCATGTATCACAGGCTGCTGGTCTTAAACTCCATATGTATCTAAAGATGACCTAAACCTCTGATCCTCTACACCTCCCAAGTGCCAAGGTTGCAAGTGTATACCACACAATTCACCATGATACACTGAAGTGCATCGCTTCTAGCTTTCTGTACTGTAACATTTGGTACCAATTTTCTTTTCAGATTTTCTTATTGGGTAATATCTATAACAACTCCCAACTATTTGTGTGATATAGACATGCTTAATGGGTAAGACTGATCAAAATAAAATATGGGCATGAATATGTCTTTGAATATAATGTCACATGTTGTGGAGGTGACTTTTCATTTTTTTAATCATGAAAAAGCAGTAATAACGTTAACAGTACTAGCTGTATGCCTCATCCTGCATAGCTTGGTCCTGGAAACCTGACCAGGGTGATGAGGAAATGAGTGAAGGACAGACAGACACAAGTACAGAACAGCTGGGGCCGGGGGCAGGCTGTGCACTCCGATGGACACAGAACAGTAACCCTATTTTGGATGTCTGAATCAAGGAGGTGCATTTATTGCACATTAGCCTCACTTTTTTATCCACAAGCAAAATAATTTAAATTTGTTATTTTAAGGAACCATTATTTAAAATATAATAAAACGCTGGCATGGTGGTGCACGCCCTTAATCCTGACACTTGGAAGGCACAGGTAGGCAGATCTCTGTGAATTAGAGGCTAGCCTCCTTGTCTACAAAGTGAGTTCCAGGACAGCCACAGCTACACAGAGAAACCCTGTCTCAAAAAAAAAAAAAATTACAGAACTTGTGTGGGTACCTACAAAGACTTCAGATTATGTGTAGGATGGAGACATGTTTAATGATAAAAGATGTTTGAAAAAGTGACTCACGTTGTTTCTGTCTGTTTCGCTTTTTAAATCTGACTTGGTTCATTTTTAGGATTTAAAATAATTTCTTTAAAAGATCTGAAAAGCCGTGTTAGCATTTTAAAGGGGGAAACAATGGTTTCCATGCTCAACATGCAAATGAGAAGCACAGAGTATAACGTAACTGAACGTCCTGTATAAAGGGAGTTACTGTGGCAAGGACACACATAGCATGCCCCTATGATAGGGCTCTCCGTCTATTTTGGCGAGAATGTTATTGCTAAGATTTCATGTAGGATGGTAGCAGATTAGAATTAGGCTGTCTAGTCCATCTTGATAAATCTGGCTGTAAAGTAGTGTGTCTAAACTTATTTTCTTTACCACTAAAATACCTACCATAGAAGAAGTTATGACTATGTAGGAAATGTGTACTTAACATAGTCTTTGGAGTTTAAAGATGGATTTCCAGTACTAATGGATAAAATTGACATGGGAGCTGTGAGATGTCTCAGTTGGGGAAAGGTGCTTGCCGCACAAGCCCGGAAACCTGAGTTCAAATCCAGCAGCTCAAGTAAAATGCAGAAAGAGAAAACCATAGTGATTATATTTTGATTAATGGAGAAAAATAGAAAACAGCAGAGCAACGAGATAAATAGTAGATTTTAGAACTGTACTTTTCTCTAGCAAGTGTT
The DNA here is from genome assembly GCF_900095145.1 of Mus pahari. NCBI lineage: Eukaryota > Metazoa > Chordata > Mammalia > Rodentia > Muridae > Mus > Mus pahari. The sequence continues at coordinate 60,980,163 of NC_034593.1, forward strand.
GAAAAGGCAACAACATTATTTTTTCCAAGTGTCAAGAAAAATGCTTATGGGGTTAATTTAAAAGGTACAGAGTCATCTATATCAATATCTATATCCAGATAAATCCAGAAGAAAATCTATTTGGAGATTTTGCCAAAACATTCTCAGTTGTCTGTGATTCCACATGCACCCCGTAGATAACATGTGTACCCTGACCTCCACACACGTGCACGTACATATGATAATAATGAAAATTAAAATGTTTTGAAAGTTGACACCAGTCTATTCCATTGTGAAATCCCATACTTATATGGCCATTCCAAAGCTTTTACAATATTTTGGCATTTTTTTGATGAAAAAGAATTTGTGAAATGAACAAATACTTTAATAAACCCAACAAGACATGGCTCATGTGAGTTGGATTATGATCCTCTGTGGTGTAAGATGGGAGAGACAAGGAAGGACTTGGGGTTACAGAATGATAGATCTGGGAGGGTGGAGGGGGGGTTGTCTTGTAACATGAGATACAAATATGGTGAGGAGAGCTGCGATTGGTCTGAGGGACTGGTCATTAGCATCAGGGATCAGAAATGGAATCCTGAGGCTTCCCTGCTAGACAAGCTCTGAGGAAGGAGAGGATTGAAGCAGTGGCCTTAGAAGTGAGACCTGTGAAAATGAGCCTGAGGCTGGAGGAATGGATTGGGAGACAGGTGGCCAGGGACGGACCTAAGTTAAACGGACACTGAAGAACATGTTCAGTATTGAGGGCAAATGAACTGGGTTAATGGGCATGAAAACCCACTCAGAAATGCTACTACTGAGTCATAAATAAAGGCTCTTTCATAAACACTTGTGATTTTTAATCTGGAGAAGGGACCATAACCTTAACCCTAACTCCAGGGAAAATAACTGTTTTAACATCCATAAGAGAAGTTTATGGAAGTCGTATTCCTTTATAGAGATTTAGAAGATAAGAGTCATCCCTATTGACTCGCCCACACATCTACAACTTACAGAGGAATAGATTTAGGGGTGTTTAAAAAAAAATTCTAAATAAGATACCCTGAAAACCTGAGGTAAAGAGCTTAGTTGGAAGGTCGGGCCCCATCTTGGCTCTGGACTTTGTAGGAAGAAACACAAGGAAAGAATCTTGTTGGCTAAAGTGCTTACAACATTGAATAAATAAATAGAGACTAGAACCTAAGGAGGTCACAGGGGACGAGGAGAAGGTGGAGGAGCTTATGAAGGTTCTCGTAGAGAAGACACTGTGGAGTTAGGTGTAATGTGTGCAGCCGTCTCTATACTAAGCGCATCCACATGGCCTCTCAAAACTAAAGCCTCACTGTGGGCCAATGGACACTGAGCCCAGGAGTTCATCTCTCAGGAGATCCAAATAGCACAGTGCAGAAGTTCTAATTCCGGATGGTTGGGACTAATCAACAAACAAATTCTATTGTCATCTAACTTTCAAATCCATTTCTCTTAACCTTTGCAAGAAGTCCTATTTTGTTGCTTTTTAAAATACTTACCAGAGGAAATGCATTTTTGAAAATTCATTATTTGTCCTACTAAACTTTTGTTCCCCTTTTTATTTTATAATGGGTCTCACTGTATAGATTAGGCAAACTTATATTGCTCCAGCCTCCCCTTTGCCAGGTCAGGCATGGGCAACCAAACCTAAGATACAGCCTAATTTACTGTTAGAACTACAGAGGTTCTTGTCTTATGAACTCTGGATTATTGATTTCCTGTAGAAGGAAACATATTTGTTTGCTCATCTGCCCACTACAAGTAGTTCTGATACAGCTCCGGTCAACTTGAGAGAAAAATAGACTCTAGGTAAATGTTTTCATTGCTTTGGGGGTAATACGTTTAAATGGTCCCTTCTGGTGATACTACTCTCAAAATGAAGATAAGCTTAGAGACCTTTTATATTCACAAGAAAAAGAATGTGTTACAACCATTTTCATCAAATTATAGTGTTTATCCATTAAAATAGTTTAAAAGTTGTTTTGCTGTAGATTATTACAAGTAAGTTTCAGATAATCTAGACCATTGAGAATGCCTGAAGCATTGAACTGCCCCAAATTGTACTGAAATGGGTGTTTGTGAAAAAGGGTCTTAAAAGTCCCCTGATCTAAAATGGTACAAGAAGGGTGTGGTGAGTCTGTGGCACATGGGGCTGCCATCGTTAGGTGACAATATTACAGCAGCTCAAGCCAAGTAGAGGGACAGAGCGGAGAAGCAGAGAGAATGAAAATAGTGTTGTTAGGGGCTGTAAAAGGTCTGGAGAATTGTGTAACTCTTCTAGCCCCAAGGTCATTTGCCAGTGTACAGGAGCCACTGGAGAAACTCAGGCGAGGGAAGAAGAAAAGAAAGACACTTCGAATGCGCAGAGACGCCGCCTTCTCTTTGGTGTCTTGTCATGGTGAGAAGTCCTGACCAGTGATTTTCCCCACAATCTTATCTGCAGAGCAACAACAATGCATAACATTCTGTGGGGTGTACACAATACTTCTATTTTGTTTCATTATTAATGAGGACTTTAAGGGAAATGGACTTTAGATACTGTATGGTCCTAGAGAGGATTTATATAGCATGCTTACTTTGTTTTCAGAAAAGAATATTGTATCTTTTTATTTTTGCCACAGTGGGGAATCTCACTTGTGGACTTACACGTGCCAGGCATGCCTACCACTGAGCAATAGCCACTGTCTAAAAGGCATATATGGTCTGTATTTACAAAGAGAAGTTTGGAGATGCTCTTCAATAGACACAGTAATTTTTTACTATAGTAAATCATATCCTAAAATATATATGTAGTGAGAATTCTGGAATTTTTTTTAAAAAAACCATAGAAACAATATCAGAATAGTTTTTGTTGTAGTCCCAGGTATGGAGACTTTGCAGCAACTGACAATGGTTTGCCTTGTGCTCTACCAGAGGCATGGTTTTGCCAGCTGCATATAGTTTCTGAATTGTATGATGTTTGGATTTCTGGGAATTTTTCAGAGGTTACATAAGTGCTAGAGCCCTGCTAGGAGAGGTGGGTGGTGGTTGGTCGTTCAGGGGGTCGGTTGTGGCTTGTTAGTAGTCATGCTCAAAGAAGAAACAAGAAGAAATTAGATTCAGAAATATCTCTTTCCCCTCTAACCTTCTCTCTCTCCTATCTTGTGATAGGGGCTGAAAATGGGGGTAGGGTGGGGAGAAGGGTGGGAAAAAGAAGAACCCACAAAGTAGATAAGTCCAGCTACATATATGTGCTTTAAAACTTATCATAACTTCAGCTGAAGAGATAGCTCACTTATAATGTGTCTTCCAGGCAAGCCCAGAGACCTGTGTTCTGATCTTCAGGCATGGGGGCCTGTGCTCTACCCTCAGCCTGGAGTCAGAGGTCGACACAGAGATGAATCCCTGCAGCTCCTTGGCCACCCAGCCTAGCTGAATTGAGGCACTTCAGGCTCAGTGAGAGATCCTGACTGAAACGATCAAGGTCAAGAGTGATCAGGGAAAGATGCAGTGCCAACCTTGGACCTCCATGTACATGCACACACAGGTGCACATGTGTGCACATACCACATACACACACATATGCAGACCCATGAACATAAATCATACTTACCATAATGTATCTTCTATTCTGTACATCATTCTCTGTCCAAAACATAACTTTGGAAATATCAATCTGTAGCAGGGACCAGTGGCAGGAGTTGTTCTTCACTTGATATGTTTATAAAATACACAGAATGTTGATATATATGTGAAAATTTTTACCAAAATTATAAAAGTTATAGTGTTAAAGCAGCTGAGACACTTCTATGATAAATGTGGGGTTTGTTTTTTGTTATGTTTTGTTTTGTTTTGTTTTGTTTACTTTTACTGAATATTTTGAGACAGAGTTTTATATTTTGAGTGGATAAACCAAGCAGCAGACCAGGCCAAGGTGTTCCATGTGATAGAGGTTTCTTATGCGGGAATGGGGGGGGAGCGGTGAAGCAGGTAGAAGGGTAGAGAAGAGGAGAGAGAGAGAAAGAGGAAGAGAAGAGGAAGAGGAGGAGGAGAAGAGAAGAGAAGAGAGCGAGGAGGGGATGGCTTCCTAATTTATACAGAAAATGGCATCACACCAGTGAGGGCAGGAACTGAGCCAAGTGGATTGTGGGATTGAGGGTGGGTTTTTGTCCTGGCAACGCAGGTCAAGGGTCACATGGTTTGGCCAGGACTTAGAGTGTCATGGTACTAACATTCCTCCCTTCTTGTTATTATAAAAAGAAGGGGAGAAAAAGAGAGGGGAAACCAATGGTGAAGAGGGAATAGGGGTGTCATGTCTCTTAAGCTACTTCCTGCTGTTTAGGGGCGTCGTAAATTTTCAGGCTATATCTGGTCTTCAGCATTGGAGTCCGTTTGGTAATCATCTATGGGCAGCGGCTGGTAATCCTGTAACAGGAGCTGATTGACAGTTTGGTTAGAAAGTTTTTATACTTGTCGCTGAAGGAATGTAGAGACAAGATTAATAAGACAAGGGGCGATTGAGACATATTGTCTCTGGATGTGGATAGTACTTACTGGGAGCTCGGTAAAGCTTACCAGCAACTTCTATTTCCCACCTGGGGTTCCATGGGTCATGGATGTAGAAGAAGAGTGTCTTACGGAATCGATAGAAGAAATGGTTAATCCATGTCCCTAGCATGTGTATCTCACAAGACCAGTATGGGCAGCCCCCATACTTGTCTGGCCATTTTCTGCAATAATCTTTTGTCTGGTCAAAGAGAAAACAGGTATAAAGGTATATAAGGATGGAGCCACAGATATAGGAACGATGGCAATCTGGATCAGTTCCTGGCACACGGCTATGGAGCAGTTTCCTGATCCTATTTGGAAAGTCTGCTTGTTGTCGGCAGGTGTTTCTCGAACTTCGAATCTCCAGACATAGGGACTACCCTTGATGGAAATGAACAGCAGGGAAAAGATGAAAAAGCCACAACTAATCCGCTGTCTCATCCAGCGAGGTCGGGTTTGGTTGTCAGAGTGAAGCCTCATTCTTTTTTTTTTTCTT
>NC_034593.1:60985205-60990697 GCF_900095145.1 Mus pahari
GTCACACCAGTGAGGGCGGGAACTGAGCCAAGTGGATTGTGGGATTGAGGGTGGATCGTTGTCCTGGCAACACAGGTCAAGGGTCACATGGTTAGGCCAGGGCTTAGAGTGTCCTGGTACTGACACAGAGTCTCGTTATTTGACCCTGACTGACCTAAAATTATCTGTGTAGACCAAGCTCTTCTTAGACCTCTGGCAATCCTACTGCCTCCATCTCTCAAGTGCTAAGGTTATGGGTATATGCCATCACACCACACCTGGCATATATATATACACACACACACACACACACACATATATATATGAGCTTTTATATATGAACTAAAAGGGGCCTGGGGAAAGAGAGGAAGGATAGCCCATGTCCTGCCAGAGTTCTACCTGTGCTCTGGACAGGCAGATGCGGGAGGGCTGCCAGACACTTTCCACTCAGCCCCAGGTAGGCATCCAAGCTTCTGACCCACTCGGCAAGGGGGGAGTGGTGGACAAGGGGCAGCCCCTGACCTGGGGGCCCCCCAGGGCTACAGGGTGTGGCCCCGGGGTTATGGGAGAGAGGGCTGAGGGAAGAGAGATTCCCACACAGGCAAGAGTCTGCGCAGCTAAACAGACAGTCTATGGTTTTAGAGCTTTATTATAGAAAGGCAGAGGGAAAGAGAAAAGGTAAAAGAGAGAGAGAGAAAGAAGAAAGTCTAGAGAGAAAGAGAGAGTAAGAGGGAGAGAGTGAGAGGAGAGGAGAGTAAGAGAACAAAGGAGTGAGAGAGCAAGGAGGGGCCAAATAGCCCTTTTCATGGTATGCTGCTATCTTTTCTGTTGCTAGGTAACTTGGGAGGAGTTTAGTCTGAAGGTCAGAAGCTTGGGACATTGTCTACGTGACTTCTAGCCATGCTTCTCTTGTGAGGGTTGTGGGGGGCAGTAACTTAGGCAGTAGCCAGAGTTCCAGGAGCATGAGAGAACTCCTTTTGTCCCATGTAGGTGAATTACTACTGGGTCCCGGGGTTCAGCATCTCAGCTCAATTGGAGACCACCCTGTCTGTGAATAGCCCAATGCCCTATATATATTACACACACACACATAACTATATACATTATATACACACACACATAGGTATGTATATATAGGTATATATAGGTATGTGCCAACACACACACATACATACACATAATCGCTTGTAAATATAATGTTCAAAATGACTGGGCACAACACAGAATACACCTGGCCCTACTGAATGTCCTGAGTGATGGACATAACTTCAGTATACTAATGAGACACTCTGGATGGAGCTGACCACCTGCAGTACCACCCAAGTGATGAGCGAGTTAGGGCTCTCAGTCAGCTGGACTTCAGGGGGCAAAATGGGTTTGGAGATTGAGTTCATTTATTCGGTCAATACATTCTATGTTATGCCTATGTAATGAATGCCAGATTAAATAATCAGAAAAGACCTGAGAACACTGAGGCTGGTTGGCTAATACACTGATGTGCTATACAGATGATAATCAGATCCCACAAGGATACACAAATCACGTCCCATCCCCCTCCCCACTCCCACCTGAACTTGGCAGGCACATGTCTCTCGTTTGATTAAATTGCATCTTGTATGCTAAAACTCAAATTCTAAGTAGTATCTTGGTGGGATCCATGAAATCACTCTGTCAGGATCTGATGCTAATTCACTGATAGTTTATCTCAAAATTGACTACTAGGACAGCAGCTGGTGCCAGAAAATTGGGGTTGGTCACATTTGTGCTGTGACAAGACTTGCTTGAGTGGCTCTGATTCATAACAATGCCAACCACAAAGAGAAAGGCTAAATTCAGACAGCAAGAAGAGCCTTCCTTTTTGGGTGGTTACCATGTGTACTGGATAGTTTTGTGTCAACTTGACACAGCTGGAGTTATCACAGAGAAAGGAGCTTCAGTTGGAGAAATGCCTCCATGAGATCCCACTGTAAGGCATTTTCTCAAGTAGTGATCAAGTGGGGAGGACCCCTTGTGGGTGATGCCATCTCTGGGCTGGTAGTCTTGGGTTCTATAAGAGAGCAGGCTGAGCAAGCCAGGGGAAGCAAGCCAGTAACATCTCCCCATGGCCTCTGCATCAGCTCCTGCTCCCTGACCTGCTTGAGTTCCAGTCCTGATTTCTTTCAGTGATGAACAGCAATGTGGAAGTGTAAGCTGAATAAACCCTTTCCTCCCCAACTTGCTTCTTGGTCATGATGTTTGTGCAGGAATAGAAACCCTGACTAAGACACCATGTTAGTCCACTTTCTGTTGCTAATCATCAGTTTAGCCTGGTACTTGGCTCCCAGTCTTAAAGATTCCAGGATACAAGGTTGGCAATGGCCTCCTGCCTGGTGAACCTCAAGGCATAGATGATGTAGCTTGTTGTTTTATGCTCTTGCTTTCGCTCTCGGAAGTGGGCTGCGCTACCAACCCCCACCCAACTTCTCTTGAATCTTTGGGCAAAACACACACACACACACACACACACACACACACACACACACACACACACACACAGAGTTTGTTCCTTTTCAACTTGCCTTAAGAAACAATTGCTGGGAGCTGCTATCCCCTGCCTGGGAAAGTGTGCCCTTAATAATATTTTTATTTCTGCTCCTCCCACCTGCCCTAAACTTCAGTGGCTGGGCCCATCTAGCCCCTGCCAAACATCCCTGGCCACTGTCCTGTAGTAGTGGCCACAGGCCCCAGCTCCTCCTGAGACCTTATATGGTTGCTGGCTTCTTCTTCCTCCAAAGCATGGCAAAAACTTCCTCTCCTTCCTTGCTACTGCCTTTTACTCCTGGGACCCAGAAGTCCTGCCTATACCTTCCCCAGCAACCCCCCCCCCCGCTTTCTTTACTGGCAGTTCAAGAACCAATAGGGGAATAGGACCTTAGCATCAAAAACTGCCCCTAATAGGCCATCACACAGCATCAGACTGGGGGAGGGCCGGGGGCTAAGGGGGGAAGGGGGAGGGTGCCTAACATGTTTTGTCTTCTCATCTTTGCCCCTCTTTGGAGAAGGATCCCCCATCATTGAGAATGTAGCATGCAATTGAAACAATCATTGACTGTAGAAAGTCAAGGAAGCATACTGCACGAAGGGCTAGCCTTCTTCATGGGTGTCAGCAAGAAGATGGATCAGCATTAGACAGACCCCTGTTTTCCTGCTGGCTTGGGGTGGGGGGTCAGGGGGAGGGGATGGAGTAGAATGACTACACAAGTCTCATAGCAGGAAGAATGCTCCTGTGGCTACACTCTTTCCCATCTTTAACTTTCTTCTTCTTATCTGTCTCGGATAAGAAGAACCACAACTTGACACAACCCACAGTCACCTGAGCAGAGAACTTTAAGAGAGAAATTGCTTTGATCAGACTGGTCTCTAGTTATCTCTGTAAGGGGTTTTCTTAATAGGTAATTGATGTTGGAGAAGCCAACCTACTGTGGGTGATACCATTTCCTGAATTGTATAGGCCAACTAGTAGCAATATCCTATACAGTTCCTGATTACTTCATTGGTTGTGAAGGGAGTTTCTTGGTAGAGTAGTAGACTAGCAATCAGTCTACTACTTTTGAGTTCTTGCCTTATAGCCCTCAGTGATGGGCTATTACCTGAGATTGTAAGGGGAAAAAACCCTTTATCCTACAAAGCTTCTTCTATGATCACAGCAGCAGAAATGAAAGTGGAGCACCAGATGCTCAAGACCAGGGCTGCAACGGCAAGTATGGGAAACAGAACTGCTTCCGAAGATGCAGGAATTTAAAGACATTTCTTTCTCATGGCTTTGAGGTTGAGGAGCCTACTATCAAAGGGCTGAGATCTGGTGAGGTCCATCTCTTTGCATCCCAACTGGGTGGAGAGCAAGACACAGTGAAAAAAATAAGCAGAGGTTGGGAGGGAGGGAACACGTCTCTGTTGTGAAAGAAAACTTTTCTAACACTTTCTTGTTAAGACATCAATCCATTTGTGAGGGTGGGGTCCCCATGACCTAAACACTTTTGTTTTGTTTTGTTTTGTTTTTTCAAGACAGGGTTTCTCTGTGTAGCCCTGGCTGTCCTGGAACTCAACTTTGTAGACCAGGCTGTCCTTGAACTCAGAAATCCGCCTGCCTCTGCCTCCCGAGTGCTGGGATTAAAGGCCTGCGCCACCACCGCCCAGTTTCCTAAACACTTCTTAAAGGTCCTACTTCCCAATACCTTCACAATGGCAGTTAAGTTTCAACATGAGATTTGGAGAGGATATTCAGTCCATGGCATCTATGGATTATTAACTAGTACTGTGTTGTGTATTGATAGACAAAGCTGATTCTATACTTAGTGGAATCTTACACTTTGTGAAGTGGACTGAGGGAAAAGTACTTGCTAACTAGTACTGTTGCTTACAGCTAGGTCATCACAATGTCAATGCCCTTTCCAAGGGGGAAATGGATGATGTAGAGGACTGGTACCTAAGGATACAGGAATGAGCCAGTGGATGAAACAGAATGCCAAGATTATATTAATGCCTCAACAGAGGCTTAGAGAAGGACAAGACAGTGTCTTATTTCAGTCATGCCTGATGACTGAAAGGGTGATGCCATATATTCATCAGAGGTATAGTGGTCATTCTAAATTGTGAAGGTCCATAGGGCTCAGGTAATGCACCAGTATCTTTAGTTACATTTATATCACAGTTGTGATTCACACGGGTCTGTTTGGTTAAGAGTCCAATATCAGTGCTGTCAACTGCACTGGGAAATTACAAATGTTGCTTTTGCTATGCTCAGCAAGGTATGGATATTTTTTTAACTATAAAAGATAGTGTCAAAAACCAGGGAACAGGCTATAATAAAGAATCTACCTGATCTTTGGGAGAAGGAAGGTAACTGGCACAGACCTTCCAAAGTCTCAGGATTGTCCTGAATGCTAGAGGATCTGTTATAATAAATGGGGTGGTTGGAGAATGAAATCTAGATGGGATGTGATTGGCAGAAAAAGATCTCAGGGCAGAATTTGGGGCTGGAGATGAAGGCTAACAGCATGGCTGACCTGGCTAGTTTATACTGCCAACATGAGTCAAGTTTGCATTATTTGGAAAGATAGACTTGAGAAAATGCCTTCATAAGATTCATTGATCAATGTACCACATTTTCTGTATCCATTCCTCTGTTGAGGGACAGCTTCTGGCTATTATAAATAGGGCAGCTATGAACATAGTGGAGCATGTGTCCTTATTACCAGTTGGAACATCTGGGTATATACCTAGTAGAGGTATTGCTGGATCTTCCGGTAGTACTATGTCCACTTTTCTGAGGAACCGCCAGACTGATTTCCAGAGTGGTTGTACAAGCTTGCAATCCCACCAGCAGTAGAGGAGTGTTCCTCTTTCTCTACATCCTCACCAGCATCTGCTGTCCCTGAATTTTTTATCTTAGCCATTCTGACTGGTGTGAGATGGAAACTCAGGGTTGTTTTGATTTGCATTTCCCTGATGATTAAGGATGTTGAACATTTTTT
>NC_034593.1:60991907-61016877 GCF_900095145.1 Mus pahari
ATAGGGGACATTCAGGATAGCATTTGAAATGTAAATGAAGAAAATATCTAATAAGTTAAAAAATTCATTGATCAAATAAATAAATGCAATCTCCAAACCCATCTGGCCCCCTGGAGTTCAGCTAACTGAGAGGTCTAGCCCTGTCCTCCATTTCCTGCCCTGTTTGGAGTCCTAACCAGACTTCCTTTGATGCTGCAATATGAAACTGAAAACAAAAATAAATTCTTTCTCCCTAAGTTGTTCTTGGTCATGGTGTTTTACCACAGGAACAAAAACTCTAACAAGACAGAAGCGAACATTATGCATATATATATATATGTGTGTGTGTGTGTGTGTGTGTGTGTGTGTAATCAATTATGCATATATAATTAAACCTTGATTTAAAAAAACAAAACTGAGAAAACACAAGACAGCAAGACTCAGGGAAGACACTTCTTGCAGAACACTTGTGAATGGGGAAGATGGGCAGTCTCCTGCATTCAGGAGGCCAGGATGAGGAAGTTCTGTCTGTGCACTTCCCCTTCTCCAGGTCTTGACCTTGGTGCTTCCTCCATGTTCCTGTTTGCACTCCATTTATCCTTCAAAACAGAACCTCAGTAAAGCCCTCCAGGGAGGTCCACTGACGACTCTATTGAATTATCAACCTGAAAGGCAGGGACTTATGGGAACCCCCACTGTATAGTCATGTCAAACACAAGTGCAGCTATCCTGGGGACTCATGGCAGTCCACAGCTGAATAAAAGGCAGTCCAGCTGCGATCTGTGGCCTGTGGTGTCCATTGCTGACTCTAGTAGGCAGTGTCAAGACTGAGTTGAACTGTTAGCTACCAAAGAACACAAACAGACTTCATTTCTTTTTTTTTAACCTTTTTATTGTGGTAAATATACTAGACATAAAATTTAACCCTTTAACCATTTTTTCTTTTGAAATATTACACTGAAGTTTAACAATGTAGAAAGCATATATAACATATAAGTTAATTGCTTAGATTTCATGAATTGGACATACCTGTGTATCCAAACTCTGGACTAAGAATTGAACAGTTCAACATTTCATAAAAGAAAAGGTACATATTGGGAACTACGGGGCATTTCTATGAACAAAACCTACATGAGAAATTACAGTGGAGGGAAAGGGGTGATGTTTTTCCCAATTAGTGTGCATGAGCTCTGTAATGCACCAATTCTAAGAGTGGGTTCAAGGGTACTTTAGAGGGATGTCTGTGTCACTGTTAAAAAGCTTTTGGGGACTTGGGGATGCATAATATTAAAGCCAGAAAAATAGGGTCATCCAGTGAGGAGAGTTCTGAAAATTTAGACTCTAAGTCTTAGGCCCAAATATTCTGAAGTCAGGGAGGAATAAAGAAAATGCAGTTTACCCACTTTGTCAATAGGGTTAAAAAAAAAAAAAAAAAGCAGTTTTCAATATGGTTTAAAAAAAATAACAACTGGAAACAAAATTTATCATTTTAATCCTTTTAAAGAGGACAACTGAGGTTCACAACATCCACGATGTTATACAACCATCACCACTATCCATTTCTAGAACTCTCTCACCCCAACAGGAACGGCCAGCATTATACAATGAATCCCGAGTCCCCTCCTCCAGTGCCTGTCCCTCTTGTCTCTTTTCTGACCAGAAGAACTTGCTTATTCCAAGTGCCTTGTGTAAGCCCCACAGGACTGACGTCTAACCTACTTCACTTAGTGGAAGTTCTCCAAGGCTCATCCACATTGCGGCATGTGCCACAGCTCAACCCTTTTATGAGAGCCTAATCACTGCCAGTGACTACCACGTGGTTTTATCTAATTGCAGCTGATGGGCACCACAACTGTTGCCAGCGTTTGCTATTTGAACTATAAACTTCGGTATACAACTAGCTACATTGTACCATTTCCCCCAAACCCTTCCTCCTTTATTTTTGTTTTATAAAGTATGGGAGATACTTTACAATTTATTTATCAAATAGAATACATACAATCAAATAGAATAACACACATTGTAAATAACTCAAGGCTTTATTATAATACCTATTTATACTGAAAAACCAGAAATAAAGGAACAAACAAACAAACTGGAATGTACTCCACACTCCTTGATAGATAAGCATATAGAAATACTTTCTTAATTATTAGACTAAAAAAATAAAAATGATGGAATTATATAAGTTATTTTGTGCTTAACCTTTCTGAATGCACCTTAAGTATTAAGAACACAGAAAACACATACACTTATTCAAAGACAATGCCTTTTTCTTTTGACTGGGGATGAGATCCAGGCCTCATCGTGCTAGGCGAGTGCACTACCATCTAGAGAGGAAGCACTAGCCTTAAAATTATGCCTTTTTTTTTTTTTTAAAGCAAAGAAACATGCACATCTTTGGTTAGTCCGAACTAGTTTGGAGGTAAGCGCGACCCTTAGTGCTTTAAGCCCACATTCTTGCTGGACTGGCCGCTGGATGATCGGTCTCTTTCTTTAGTAATTTCCATCTCAATTTTGGCTTTGATTTTCTCCCAGTCTATTTGGAGCTACAACAGAAGGGAAAAGAGAATCATACTTAAATCCTGTGGTTTCAGTTAATCCAAAGTAACCAAAAGTAAATAAAAACAGAATCTATGACTTCCAGAACAGAGACAGAGAAGGTATTAAGGAGATGTTAGTGAGCAGTAACACTGAAACCCTATGAGATCATGAGAACGGTTAGAAAGCACAAGAAGAATCATCCTCAGAGTCCTAAGACCAAAATTCTAAGCAGCTCTGTGACAATCCACAGAACCTCAGGATCTGAACAGAAGCTTAGGGACGATGGAAAGCAGCAACTCTGATCCCAACAAAAGCAGATTGGGGGGGGGGCAGCAGCTAGGGTGTGTTTGCACCAGCTCTGCTCTGGACAGCTCATAAGCCATTAGAGCCCAGCTTGCAAGGAAAGACAAGGCAAGGTTGTTTCACTAGTGGCTCCATTGTGCCTTAATGTGACAGAAAGGTGTGGCAGTCACTGATGAAAGACATCACAGGAAGCAGTTGACAGGTGCCACTGGGAGACACACAAGGGTAAAAAGCGTTTTATCTGTTTCTCTTTTATCCATGACAAGGGCACATACACCCTAGCCTAGGCCCACTCTTTCTAAGTTCATTTGAGTTGATATTGGGAAAGGACTGCTCTGCCCTTTCCCTATGAGAAATTTCTTTAGAAATATTTATTTCTTTAGGAATACACTGTTAAACAAAATTAGAGATCTGAGACAAGACATGGGAAAAATTGGGTCCTAGACTAAGTTTAAACTGTGAAACAAACCCAAGACTCTAAAAACTCAGTCAGAAATGAAGGGGCTTTTACCTCTTTACATAGGAATGTCACCTTTTACACGTAAAGGGGTTACACCTTTGCACAGGGTTGAGTAAACAGCATAAAACCAGATCAAAGCAGCACCGGCTGCTTAAGCAGATTCATCTGAAGAACTGAGAGATTAGCTCAATCTTAATAGAACTTCATGTCTATTTTGTGCTACTAGTATTTGATGAAATCATTTAGTTATTTTTTTATTCCAATACGCTATGTCTAAATTTCCATTAAGTAATTTGTTGATATTTTGGTGACCTTAAAAATAATTGTACATATTTATCTATAATATATAAGATAGACTGATTAATAATTAATAGAATTTCTTTTAGCCTAGATGATAACTGTCTGTACTAAGAATCAAATGACAGCCTGCTGAAAAGCAGGACAAATATTAGAGTATTGAAATAATGGTTTTCAGGCCACAACTTGTTATTTTTAAATGGCATTGCATGCATTTCCATGTTTAACAAAGTAGTTATAAAAAGGGAGACCAGCTTTGCTGACTGCCTTGGCCTTCTTCCAGCCTTAAATTGACAGACATTTGTCTCTCTGGTCAGTCACAGAACACCGCTCCCAAGCACCTGCTGCAGCGCTGCCCCAGCCGAGGACATCATCAGTTACTGGCTGAAATGCAAATGAATGCATCACCCGATGGTCGCCTGCAGAAGATCACGTCACCTGACATTTATCCGGTTTTAGGACAGTGTTCTATAGATAATTTAGTCCTAATAAAAGTATTTTTAACAGGATGTTTTAGATAAGAGTGCTTGTTCTCTGTCAGTTTCCTTCAGGAACCAGAGTCAAGTTCTCTTTGCGACTTCTCATCTCCTGCCTCTGCCTCTGGCTCTGCGCGCTCACTCTCCTCACTCTGATTCTCTCCAGAGCACTGTGAAATGGCTGCTCATCAGTTACACTTCAGAAATCTTTGTTTAATGTGGAGCTAGGGATCAATACCTCACAGATGCTAGGCCAGGGCTCTGTAACTGACCTACAGCCTTGGGCCTAGCGACTTTGCTAAAACTATCAGCTGTTTGCAATCCTTACCCTGTCTTACAGCCTTCTCTGTGCAGCAAATGTTAACACTTGTTTATGTCAAGCCTTGACCCAAGTACAGGGTTCAATAATGGATGAAAACATCAAAAAACCACCATCTTCATAGAGAGATAATAAAGACAGGGATAGACAATAAATACATTCTTAAATATGTAAGGCATACATGGTAAGGGGGTTGAAAGCAGGGAAGGAGACAGTGAGTGCTTGGTGGAAAGTAGGAAGTCACATGACCATTTAATTACTTGCTGAATTTCTAGATGTTTTCAAATTTAGTGATCAGTGAGGTTGATGGCCCTGAAAAGGTTTAAAGGGACAGCTGCATGACCAGGAAAGGGAAGAAAAAGGCCTTGGGACAGCAGCATTCTTAGGGCCTTGATTACTACCACTGTTGACATCGCTCCTGTCCAAATGCACCCTCTCTCTCCTAGTTTCTGTTCCTTCCAAATGTCCCTTCCCACAGCCACCTTAGATGATGCCAGGAAGGGTAATTTTTCCTCAACTCTCCTAAATTCATAGTGATATCGATTCCTGTAACAAAGGATGGATTAAAAGACAAACAAGCCAGTGTATGCAGTGTGCATGGCAGGCACCGGGACTCCTCACTGAAAGGCAACTCAGAGCTGCGGCTTACACCTCGGCTAATGCAGCCCCTTCACAAACAAGCGACCGACCGGCAGACAGAACAAGACAAAGAGCAGCAGTCTCTGGATTCTAGAGACAGGAAACCAAGGGAAGGAAACCAGATGGGAACAAGCTAATGGAGCCAAGCCCAGAGTCATCTTTCTGGTGTCATCTCTGCTGAGGAGAAGCTGTCTCCGGGAGTGGCACCACAGTTAAGACAGCTTTTGCACAGGCAGAGGATACTTCAGTTCCCAGCACTCACATGGTGATGACAGTCCCTGACAACTCAGCTCCTGGCGCTCCAACGCCCTCTTGTGGCCTCCATAAGCACTAGGATGGATGCACACTGTACTACTGAGTCTTTAAAAAGCTGTCTTCAATAAAGACGAATTTCCCTCTATCCTGTGTTCTAGTAGGAAGGGCAGAGACTGGAACTCTCCCTCTGTGCTGTTAATGGCACACATCTACTCAGTTCTTAGTTCTGAGATAATATAGATGGCTGTAATTTTAGCAAAATAGATGAATATGGATGATAACTAGATGACAGACCCAAATGATACCAGAATATCAGCAAGTAGATGTCAGCCACACAAGCTGTTTTCCTACACTTAACTTTTAACTCAATAGTCAGGAAATTTTAATAAACTTTTTTCTTTTAAAAATCCTGTTTTGTGAGTTTTGTTGTTAATTTTCAAATGGTATCTGAGAGGAAGAAAAGCAGACCACTGTAACACTAAAGGAAATAGCTTGACACAAAGTAGCCTGTTTGCGTTAAGAATAGGCCTAGAAATCCCTGTTGCTCTGGCTAAGCTTACAACTGAGATATAATGCTTTAGCAAGAGCTATGTATTACATATAAAGACGATAAGGATGCTGAGTTTTTGCTATTTAAAATGTACTTGTGAGCCAGATATGTCCCTGTGGCACCTGATACTCTTACAGAAGATGCAAGTGCCGTTCCCGGCACCCAGGTTGGGCCCCTCACAACTGGATTCTAGCTCCAGAGGATCCAATGCCTTCTTCTGTCCTTGGCAGGTACAATCATGTATACAAATTCACAGATACACATAATTTAAAATAAAAATGTTTTACAAATAAGCTAAAATTTCGTTGATGGAAGGAATGTATTTTGTGTGTGTGTTTTTCCTAAAGGAGGGAAACAGATCTAAGAGTTAGCTTTCTAGGCATCTACATTATTTATCTAAAAACATCAAATAGCACCCAACCTCAAGACAAATTAATTATCAAAACACTGATGCACATTACTAAAAAAATTAGCATAGGACTCAACTCTTGTCATAAGATGAATGTTTCATATAAGGGATGCAAACACTGTATAATACTTACACCTTCTGCATATTGTAAATATCGTTTATTAGTTTCCTGTTTACCAAATGTCTCCAAAAACTTTTGACGATAAGCAAGAACTGTATCAACATGGGTTTTGTATTTTACAGCCAATTCCAGCGCCCTATAACGAGAAGTTACAGATTGTCAATATCGCTGTGTCTATACAACAGAGGTCTGAAGTCAGAGGGAGGGCAGATGACAGTTCTGCTTACCCCACACACTGGGAAGCCATGTCCTGCTTTAGCCATCTATGTACTTCACAAAGCCCAGAAGAGAATGGCCCCTGCTTGCTGACCAGCTCCTGTTGTACGAGTACATTTCTGCACATTACGCTAGCTCTACTTGTAAGGTATGTACTGCTGAACTCCCACTAGTCTCTACATTGTTTGAATGGATCTGGTTTGCACTTCCCTTGGTGAGTACCGCAGAGGACATGTATGATTAACACTCATTTTTTTACGGTAAAACATCATAAAATGCAACATTTTGTGAATCTATAAATTCTAATCTATATCAAATTAAAAATCTTATAAAATACAAACCTGACATTAAAACCAGTGTGACTGAATGTTCTTACTATTTGAATCTGGAAAGCGGCATGCTAGGCTGGCAAGGTGTCTTAGCACACGAAGGCACTTGCCACCAACCCTGGTGGCCTGAGTTTAACTCTTAGGTCACATATGATGAAGAGAACCAACTTCCCCAAATTGTCTTCTGACTTCTATCCATGCACATGAGCACAAATTAATCAATCAGTCAATCAATTAATTAAATTTAAACATTTAAAGAAAATATTAAAAAGTCATTGAAATTTTATTATTCAGTGTATCTATAAAACTATGCTATTTTAAAATAAGCCTTTAATTTAATAGCAGAATTACAAAGAAATGAAGGAAGGAAGGAAGGAAGGAAGGAAGGAAGGAAGGAAGGAAGGAAAACACTAGCATCACACCAAAGCCACACGCTTATCCTAGTGACAATGGGCAAGGAGGTGAGCAGATGACCTCAGGCTTCTGTGTAAGCTTGACTAGGGTCTCAGCTTAGTCAAAGTCCTGTTCCTGACTCATAGGACTTGAGTCAAGAAAAACCAAGCCGAGCATGTGTCTCTATGCTATTTAATGTCATCCTGTTTTAAGGCATAGGTGACAGTCACCATAGTGGTCAAAAGCACATTAATTCTCACACTTTCTAGTATACTGTGACATGAATAGGACAATTATGAATTACCTGAGCCAGCTACTATAGAACTGTTAGTTTAGACAAAACAACATTAATATTTTATAACTTGTAACTCTTCAGTATTAGCCAAACTAAAAAAAAAAAAAATAAATCTTTAGAAAGACTTTTTGGGGTCCAGCACAATGGCTTGGCAGGAAACGGTACTGGCCATACAACTCTGGCAAGCGACATACAGGTGAGGAGAAAGAGCCAGCTCCACAGAACTGTCATCTAAGCTCCATGCTTGCTCTGTGGCCTGTGGCATGTGTACTCTACCTCACTCCCATCTCTCTCCGCACCTCCCTGAGACACACACAAACACACACACACACTAAATTTAAAAACCTTAAAGTATTTTGGATAATGCTGTAGCTATAGACAATTGACAGGCAATTGGGCAAGCTATCAAAGACAATATAAACATATGAGTGTAACTCAGCAATACCACAAATGGTAATGCCAAAATGGAGAAACATGATTTTTTATAAAACATACCAACCTATGCTGTATGTTGTTCTAGTGGTTTGAGTGAGAATAGTCCCCAAAGGATCATAGATTTGAATGCTTGGTCACCAGGGAGTATCACTATTGAAAGGATTAGGAGGTATGGCCTTGTTGGGGTAGGTGTGGCCTTGTTAGACTAAGTGTGTCACTGGAGGTGGGCTTTGAGGTTTCAAGAGCCCAAGCCAGGCCCAGTAGCTTGCTCTCAGTGCTACCTGTGGATCTGGATATAGAACTCTCAGCTATTTCTCCTACACCATAGCTGCCTATGCACCACCATGTTCCATGCCAAGATGAGGATGGACTAAACCTCTGAACTGTAAACAATCCCCAATTAAATGCTTTCTTTTATAGGAGTTGCTGTGGCCATGGGCTAGCAGAGTCTCTTATTTTGTACATTAAGTCTTTCAGAGAACGATGAATCAAGCAGAAGGGGACTGACATGAGAAAGAAAAGGCAAGGACTGAGTAGCAGAGGCTCTGAGGGCCGAGCGGTGGGGGCCAAGGTGCCTTCTTCCTTCTAGCCTCTACCCACCAGAGCCTCTGACCCTGCTGAGCGGTGTCAGTGGGGACTCTGCTGAATCACACTACTGCGCCTTACAGTAAGTGATGGGCTGGGGCATTTTGCCTGCAAAAGGGAAAGCAGAAGTCATAAGCAGCCACTCTGTATTGGGTCTTTTAAAAAATTCTGGGGAAGTAATTTGGTATGCAAACATCAATACACTTAATTATGCAGAGAAGACAATGTAATATCTAATCCTGTATTCAGAGGTTAGGCCTGAGTATTCTCTACATTACTGTCATTATTATAATAATAAAGCATGCATTAATTATTTGAAGAGTAATGGCTAAAAGTAAACATTTACATATGTGCTATTTTTAAGTACTCTCTAAATGCACACACACTGGGTAAAAAATGTTTCTCTACCACATTTAGGAGGGAACTTACTTCAAATTATATAAGGATTTTGGGAACAGTATGTCTCTAGTTTTAAAATGGTTTGGCAACCAAACAAATGTGACATTAGATTCTAGGGCTGGAATAAGTCCATGTATTTTAAATAGGAAGAAGTTATATAAAAAGATATGATAACTTCCAAATATGATTTTTTGCATAACTTGAATAAATCAAAAGCCCTTTATATAACTGGCAGAAGATTAGAAATTATTTTATTAACACATACACAATATTAGTGTATACCTGGAGCTTTCATTTCTGTCTCTCCTGAGTTTCTCAGACAACAGTAACACTGAATGTACAAAGTAGACACCAAACAGATAAACTACCTGCCTACAAGTCTCTAGT
Source organism: Mus pahari (assembly GCF_900095145.1). NCBI lineage: Eukaryota > Metazoa > Chordata > Mammalia > Rodentia > Muridae > Mus > Mus pahari. The sequence continues at coordinate 61,001,299 of NC_034593.1, forward strand.
CTGCATTCTACCAGGTTGCAGGCAATCTCCAAACACAAATATGAAATATAGAAACACAACCAGCAAGAGCATGGCTTTCAAGCAGAGTAACACATGAATGAATTAAAAGCCACCCCCTTCTAGAAGCTTTAAACAGAGGTAGAGTTCAGGGACCTCAAAAGCAATCTAGTGTGTCCTCAACACTTCCTTCCACCATTCTAAAAGTAAGATATCTAGCAGTGACCATCAACACTTGCTAATATCAGAAAACCACAGATGATCAGTCATCCTGGTAATATACATAACACTACAGTAGTTATGTTCCCTATCCTATCCCCCAATTAAACCTATAAGGATCTAGGTTTAGGACAAATCTGTAGCTAATTCAGGAGACAGACACCATAAGGATGCAATCAACAATGTCAAGATGATAGGAAGTCCTACAGGCCCCATTTCTTCAGTGGGAAAATTATAAGCAAACACAAAAAGAAACAGAACCTTTCTAAGAATGTATCAACTAATCACAAAATATGGGTCTTTATGGATCACAGTTCAAACCATAAAAATGCTCATTAGATAACAGAGAAACAGGAACACTATATAATTGCTGATAATTTTTAAAATGGTTATGGTATTATGGCAGCTAAAATCTTTTGGAGATATACACTTAAATTCTCACAGATAAAGCGTGATAACTGTAGCCTGCTTTAAAATAAATGGTGGGGAGGGCGTGGAGGCTGTAGTAACCGACCGTGCTGGGGCTGACTGACAGTGCTCCTCGCGCTTTGTTATGGGCTTTTCCATTACAAGGTCTTTTTTAACTTCATCCTTTGGTTCTTCCTAACGTATTTTGCTGAATATTCTTTTTCTCCCTTGCACATACTAGGCAAGCATTCTAGCAACCAAACGCTACTCCAAAGCATAGTCTTTTGTGTGTACGAGCACGTGTATGTGTATGTCTGTGTTTAATCCAGAAGGTAATGCTAGGTGTCACCTTCAATTAGTTTCTACTTTACTTTTTGAAATGTTTTTTTATAATTAATTAAATTTGTTCATTGACATTTATATATATATATAAATGGCATTCTTATTATCATCTCTCACTCTCTCATCTCCCTCCCCATCCCTGTTATCCATCCTATAAATCTCTTTCGCACATTCATGTCTCTGTGTGTTAAGTGACACTGAGTCCAACCAGAGTCCTCTGTGTTACCATGATAGAAAATTATTCAATGACTCCTCATATCCCAGAATCTATCAGTAACGTATATTACAGCAAGCAGGGGTGGGGCCATAGGACCTCCTCCCCAGCCATAACTGATGGCTGACAGGGTAAGTTTTGAGCAGGTAACCACAGCTGTTGTGAGTTCAGGACTACATTGACTGTCACACCCAGACGAGCACATTTAGAAGCAGTTCTCTATCTTCTGGCTCTTACTTTCTCTTCTGAGATGTTCCCCAAGCCTTAGAGGGATGTTGTTATAAGTATCTGATTAGGTCTGAGCATTCATCTGTCTCTATACCTTTCTTTTAAAGAGGGTTCTCACTGAACCTGGGACTTGACAATTCAGCTAAATTGGCTGTCCAGGAAACCCTAGTGGTCCTTCTGTCTCCACCTCCCAGCACTGGGATTACAGGCATGCTGCTGTACCCGGCTTTTTATATGGGTGCTTGGAATCCAAATAAGATCCTTAACTGATGAAATGGTAAGCACTCTCCCAGCTGAGTCCTCTTCTTAAGTCAGACCCTAAGAGTGGGCACTTGGTCGGGCACTTCTCTGTCTGTAAATGCTCATCGTTAGCCACAGACTTATATTCTCTACCGACTGACAATCCCTTAAAGGAATTATCCTTTTTGATAATTTTGATAGTTTTTATATTGAGGAATTTTGATAAGACTGGGAGTTCCCTTGAACTTTACATCTGTAAATCACATTCCCTGTAGGGCCTCATGACCTTGACAGAGGCAATTTAAATGACACAGTCAAGATTTTTATACAGAATAACCTTGACTTCATAATTACCACATAACAAATAATCCACCAGGAAATGCAGCTTTGGCCTGCACAGTGTGACAGTGTGGGCCTTTTCTGCTGCTAAAAGTGCAGGAATACATTTAAGCCCTAGCCCCCTGTCCTTTCACAGGCACAAGACCGCCGCATTTTAAAGCCATCATTTGATAGTATATCTCAACTATGAAAACCTTTGTTTGAGAAAATGACCTGCCCAGTCCTAAGAAAAATTATAAATATATGAAGTAAAGATAAGATCTTTTTGAAAAGATCCCTGTGCTCTATTTATCTGTCAACCAGACACAAGCGAGAATCACGCTGGCAGAGTCTTACCTCAGGAACTGTCTGCCAGGTATTTTCTTAGATGTTAACTAAGGTAGGAAGACTGACCCTGATGGTGTGTGGCATCATTTTATGAGCTGGGTCTTTAGTTGTAGGAAGGGGAAGAAAGCTATGTGAGCATGAACATCAGCAAGCAAGTAAGCAAGGAAGTCTAGTCTCGCTGTGTTCTTGACTGTGAATACAATAGCTTATGTTTTTCACTTAACTTCCCCAAAACGATTAACTGTAACTTGGAAATGTAAGCCAAATAAACCCCTTTTTCTAAACACACACACACCACTATTTTCTACCCGAAGTGGCTTCTTGGTCAGGGTACTTTAACAACAGAAATTAAATAAGGACCATCATCAGCTACACAGACATGCAAACCTATGAATTAATCAACCATGTTATCACTTATCCTCTATTTGAATATGTTTCCTAATTTATATATTATTCTACCATATCTAAGTATACATATACATACATATATATATATATATATATATATATATATATATATATATATATACATGTGTGTGTATGTGTGTGTGTATACATATCCTATATATAGGATATATATATATATAATATATAACCTACCTATTTATAGCTTTCATATTAGCCACGTCAGTTAAGAGTTTTACAATTAAAATCACTGCCCCTGACTTTTTCTTGGGTGTGTCCATCCCTGCATTCACAGTGCTACGGTCTGTTGGTGGTACTCAACAAATACATAACACACATCTAACAATATTTATAAAGGCTTATCAAATATCACAAAGTTTGCTAAGATATTTTCAGGTATAATTAGATCAGTTTTGATAACAAATCCTGAGGCTATTTCATTATTCATCATCTTTAAACAGAAGAAGCTGGACTCTACAGAGCCCCAGTAACCTGTCCATGACCAGTAAGTGTGGAACACGAATTGAAACCCCTGACCCTAAAGCTCCCAGGCCTGATCACCCAACACCTCTTGCAACACAAGACACATTTAGATGAGCACATATTTTACCAAAAAGGTTTTTTTTTTTTTTTTTTTGAAGATCTCTCTGAAGTATCTAAATATACCTATGGCAATATACTGACTAGATGAATATGCAGCAGGAACAAATATTCTACATGGTTTCAAAAATATCTGTAGAATGTGAAGATGGTAGCAACAACTAAGTCTCTTTAAAGTTTTTTGGAAGGTATAATTACTTCCTTGATTATCTGAAGTGACTCTTTGCCACAATCTAACATCTGTACTACAAGCAATGAGGAACTTTAGGTTCCATTTAAATGAGGTGAAGGTCAAGTGTCACATGGTTAGAGTTCCATTTCGAGAAGTTCACTATGATTATATGTTCAGAAAGGGTAGGAAAATGACACGTTAGAGGTAAGGAGATTAGAGAACTCTGATCAGTTTAGACAAGGGTGCTACTATGAAGTGTTAGAAACACTGCGTGAGGTGGGGGAGGGGAAGCAGTTAAGATGGACAGAGACTAAAGAAACTGCCAAAAGTAACTCCCAGATTTCCAGCTTCATGCTAGTGAAGAGATAATAAGGTATTATCCTGGGATAATCTATGCTTATGTTTGCCTGGCATGTCTGAAGCCCGAGACTGGTTCCTTTGAAAGGAGACAGAGAAAATGTGAGAAAAGAGGCAAATCCCAATGCAAACACATATGCTCTGCAACAGTACTGTTAAGTAGACCGCTGGGTAAGTGTCGGCAGGACAGGGCATGCAACGAGATGTGTATAAAGGTAGTCAGAATCCTAGAACAATGCTCCTGGACCTTTATTAACTTTAAGTAGCTTTAGAGGCCTCCTAGCCATGACTAACCAACTGGGAATAGTTAGATGAAGTCAAGAAGCAAAGGAAAGGCAAAGCCACATAGAAGGGATGGAAGAACACCCAGGAAACATTCTTTTCCTCCTCTCCTTTCTCATCTCCATAATCATCTTCAAGCAAGGTCTTGCTGAGACTTGGTGGTAGAGGTATGTGAGCAGTGATGGCAGGGAAGTCTGAAGTCAGCAGCAGGGAGTTAGTATGGATGTGTGGCATAGGCTTCAAACACCTAAGATTTTTATAAGATAGAAAAGTAAAGGTGAAGAAGATAAAAAGCAAACCACAGCAACTCTAGTCACACGAGATGGTAAGAAATACATAGGCAAAGAGAAGAAACATTTAAAGCTGTGTTGTCTGGGGAGAAGACAGTTTCAAATAGGTCAAGGCTGGGTCAAGGCTGGGTCTCCCTTCTTGCTAGGTTTTTGCTAGGGCACCTACTCACCAACTATAAGTTGGCTGTAGCCAATCAATGTTTGGAGATTAGAACACTGCAAAATGATTAAGTATTACATGGATACAACGATATGAAGTACAAGTATATCATAAATCTATGACAGGATATAAAATATAAAGAGGTAATAAAAAATGTTTTTTGTCTTTCAGGAAGTACATTATCTGAAATGGGAAGATAAATATCTACAAGGACAATAATGAAAGAGGTGCAGCATCCAACAGACTACAAGCAATGTTATCTGGACTACAGGGCCTAATTGCTTGGTGATAAATTCAGTTTCTTTGTTGTATTAAAAGATCCAGGCTCAAATTCTAGGTCTCTTTCTATTTACCATTATCAGTGGTATAAAGTGGAATTTCCACCTAGAATGTAAGTTTACAAGATAAACACCATTACAAATTTTGTTTTATTAAAATGTTCAGTGTTATATGAACTACAGTTTCTACTATTAATCAATGCACATATTTTCTCAAGAACAACACTTGAAGCTGAATGTGTTTAACACTCAGGAGGCTGAGGTAGGAGGGCTGTTTTGAGTTTAAGGCAAGCATAGACTACATAGCAAGAACATCTCAAATGCTACTCTACCAAAGAAATAGAATATTGTAATTACTAGCTTTCCATATTTCTCATATAATTCTAGTGATAATGTTCTGCTAGTTGCTTAATATAGGCTACTAATATTACTCCTATCTCTTTCTAATTCTTACAATTTAAGTGTTTATTTATTCTTGCAAACCAACATCTTTCCTGAACTTCTATAACACTATACAACAGTAACAAACTCATGAAGATAAAACATAAAGACAAAGCAGCTGAATTTATAGATAGTTGTATCATGAGAGTATAAACAGATTGTGATACATTAATCACAAAATTAACAAAGTACATTTTATTGCTTCTATTCAAGGCAAAGTTGTAGCAATCCGGATAGAAATAGAAATTAAAGTCTGAAAGAGTTATAAATTCTAATAGTTGAAAGATATGTGGATTATTATTTGATCTACAATGGTGTCCTGCCTGCAAAATCTGTTAAGGACAATGGTGGTAGAAAGCTTATGGGAACAATCAACCCATAACTGATTTGACTGAAGGCCCACTCCATACCCGACACTGCTTAGGTAACCGGAGCCAGCGACTAAATAGCCCAGAGACCTAGGGTAAAACCAAATACTACTGGTCTAGAAAAAGAGAAGAAAAAGAAAAACAATATAGTGATAAAGTGACTTGAAATGACATTGTGCTAGACTCAGATCCGTGTGCCTTGTACGACCATCATCAGAGGCTTCTTCCTTCACCAGAGGGGCACAAACACAGAAACCCACAGATCGACACTATACAGAGAGTGAGAGACCTTGGAACACTCAGCTCTAAATGGGATGTCTCCATTAAATTGCTTCACAGGGCTCAGGGAACTTCAAGAGGGGGTGGGGGAACAGTGTAAGAGTCAGGGGGTATGGAGGAACCAAGAAAACAAGGTCCTCTAAATCATGATCACAGCTCAGAGAGACTGAAGCAGCAGCACAGGGCCTACAACAAGGTCCTCTGCAGAGATATCACGGCTTCTGGTTCAGGGACTTAATGGGATTCCTGAGTGTGAGAATGAGTGTGAGAATGAGTGTGAGAATGAGTGCGTCTCTGTTTCTTGTCTTTTCTTGAGCCCTGTTTGTTTGCTTGTTTGCTTGCTTTGTCCAATTCTGGGGTATAATATTAAAATACAGCAAAATAAAATATAATAACATAAACCAAAAACTAACACCTCAAAATTAGAGAACAGGTTTCTAAGAAATAATAGTAAAATGAAACAAAATAAAACATAGTAAGATAAAACCATAACTATCTCTTAGAAGCCTGTTCTTTTCTAATGAAAGGCAGAAAGGAATGGATCCAGAGAGCAGGGGAGGTGTGGAGAAACTGGGAGGAACCAAGGGTCAAAACCTATAATCAGATTATAGTATGTGAGAAAATAATCTATTTTCAGTAAAGGAAACATACATGGGTTATTTTTGAGCCCAGAGGAAAGCAAAGCCCATAAAAGATACTTTGGACATGTAAAGGTGTGTCTCATGATACATAATTTCTGTGACATAGAGTGACACAATTGTGTTCACTTTGAGACCTGTATCTAAGGAGGGACAGAAGGCCCTTAGTGTGTCCCAGAGAAGAGCAGCTGACACTTCCTCAGAGCAAGCTGCTGAAGCTCGTGAGGTAAGGATGCTTCTGAGCGCTCCTACTATGAACCTCTCTTCATTCCTCCTCAGGACACTCTCGCTCTCCAGCCCCTAGTGCTTCCTCTCTCTGACTGACTGACTGACTGACTGACTGATTGATGGGATCATGTGGTAGGTTTCTCTTCTTTCATCTACCCACGCGTACAGTTGAGATGGCCTGGCTTTCCACTCTCCAGTCCATGTACCTAGTTTTGCTTCCACTGCTGTGTTTGCTACTGAAAAAGCCTACTTCTAATCTTGTGAGTTCAAGTCTGTGATTGACTATGACTACCTAGCTCCTACCAGGCCTTTCAAATTCAACTTGGCTAATAAAGGATACAGTACCTGCCCAAATCTGTTAATAGTACCACTTCTGTAGCACCAAAATTATAAATTTGGGAGGCATCTTAAGCTCTTTTCTCCTTCAGACCCCAACTTCTAACCAATTACAAGTTCATAAAAAGCATAAATTTCCACAAATGACATTTTTCAGCTTGAAAATGTTAAGATTTACTGGACAGGATACTCACAAATATAAAATGAACAAATTCTCTTGTAGCATTAGGAAATATTAAATATACCAGAAAATGTAATTGCCTAAGTTGCAGACAGAATGCATGAAGGTCAGAAGGGTCTTGGGACTGTGGCAGGCTCTTATTACCTTTCCCAGTTATAGAGATTAATGTTGATCTGTATGGCTTGGTAAACGAGGCCCGCCTGGAGCAGGACTGTTTCAGCCTCCTGGATGTTCCCACTGAACATTAGTATGTGGGCCATTTTTGACTCTCTAGATGGAAGATCTTTTATAGCATTGATGTACCGAACTTTATCAATCTAAAAAGAGAAAGTGAAACACGGCTATCACAGTCAGCAGTAATAGAAATGTAATAAATGGTGTTAAGGAAACTACTGTACATTACATAAATATGAGCGACTCACTTCCCCAACTGCTGCATAGGCTATTTCTGCAGTGGCCATATCTCGGTTAGCAACAGCCATAGCCGCGAGGCAAGCCCACACGCTCTGCTCCTAAGGGAGACATGAAAAGAACTGTCTTAAGTAGGGAGCTGAACGATCTATAAGCCAGCGATTCTCAACCTATAGGTCATAACTCCCTTGAGGGTCATATTTCACATATTCTACATATCAGATATTTACATTATGATTCATAATGTATTGCTATAAGCAGTGGTTTAAATTCTAATGGTGATACAATTAAGTAACTAATTTACAAATAAAAATTATGAAACATAGCATTGAAAGAAACTGATAATAAAATAAGTTACATAGAAGTCAGGCATGGTAGCACACATATAATCTAGTACTTAGTAGGCAGAGGCAGGCAGAGATCTCTGAGTTCAAAGCCATTCTGGTCTACACAGCAAGTTCAAGGCCAGCAAGGGATACATAGTAAGAGCCTTACTCACAAAACAAACAAAACCAAAACTTAAACAAACAAACAAAAAAAATCACTAAATCTCTATTTAAAAACATTACCACCAGACAGAGAACTTCATTTGAATAAAATTATTTTATTTATAAAGATTTCTTTTCTTTATAACTCAAGATGACGAGCTTCCAATTATTTTTTTAAGAAGTGGCAAGGAATATAACTTACAGGGAATAAGAAGAATAGTGAGGCTCTCGCACAATGCCACCAACAAGCCACTGTAAGGAAAAACTCTAAATGCCATTCTACAAGTATGTATTCTAAGGGATGTTACCTGACAACTAATAAAAAGGGCTGTGTTCAAGTATGTCTGGAGTACACTGGATATAACCTATTAGGAAATGCTGATCCAAAACAAAGATTCTTAACCTTAGCTACACAAGAGAAAACCTGAGGAGGCTGAGATGTATAACTCAGCTTCCGCTCCGATGTAGCAAGTCTGAGTCTGGGAGGGTAGAACCTAGGAGTCTGACTTCTAGAAAAGACCTGCAGGACTGGTCCATGGACCAGTGTAGGAAACTGCTGGTCTCCTTACAGCTTCTGCAAAAGCCATGTCACATAGCAGCATCAGTTCCTCTGTTCAGCAAGCTGTCCAAGTGTGCAGCAGAAGGTAAGATCCTGCTCACAATCATCTTAACCCTTATGTGGTATCATTACTCATCGCTCAGAAGGGAGACCGGTGGACAGTATGTGCACAATATGTAAGGTACCTTAACAAAGCGGCAAAGCCTTACAGCCTCTTCCCACTTGGAGCTGCTCACATACTCATGAAGGATGGCGGGGTACGGTGATATGCTGATGTGTACCAGGGAGCCATCAGCTCTTCTTATAGTTACCTGATTTCCAACAAAACTCACTATATGTGGGTTTTTACTATATTCACTGTTGAAAACAAACAAGGAAAACTTAAAGCTACATTCTACACATTTTTTCATATATATTAAATTTGAGAAATAACTCTAACATATATAATTTCAAAATTGATGCCCACCATTTAACTCCAAACAGAATGTATATTCAAATAAACATTTCAATATAGCATGTAGATAGATGTACACTTGTAGCAAACTACACCAGCAATTAAAAGTGGCAAAAGCTATTCCATATTTGATTGTTCCCCTACAGGCATCTGAGTGAGCTTTTGTTACTGCTTGGAACCCTGTGGAAATGGGCTTGTTCCTCAAAGGGGTTTGTCAGAGGTGAGCCCAGCGAGGCCTGCTTGAGGGAGGGACAGGACACTGCGGGGAGGCTTTCCTAGGACCCTCACTCACAGGGCCCCACCACTCCCTGCTGCCATGTGCTCTCTACTGCCACTGACTTAAAAGCAAGGGGGCCAGTTGGCCATGGGTCACCAAAAATCCCTTTTTTTTTTTTATAAAGCTGTTTGTCTCAACTACTGCTCTAGTAACAGAAAGCTAACATCTTCTTCCTTGAACCTTAAATTATGAAAACAAATAACTTAGCTATTGGTTTAGAAAACATGGAAAAATAAGATAATAAAAAAAAGTGAATTACAGAATTACTTTCTATTAGTACAAACAGATGAACTTTAAATAAGAGGACTGAGATCTTTGCATTAATTTGTTAATACTGCTTTCCTTGTTTTACTGACCGAGTCTTACTATGCAGCCGTGCCAGGCCTAGAGCTCACTGTGCAGACTTCACAGAGATCCTCTTGTCTCTTCCTTCTGAGGACTGGGATCAAACTTGTGTGCCATCACATCTGGCTACTTTATAAATACTTTTAAAAATAAGTCTTTATTTTGGTGTTTCCCTAGTTTTGTTGCAGTTGTGAACTTAAACTCTAAAAATACACTGTGAAACTTAGACCTAAGGATTCTAACTTACTGCTGTGTGAAAAATAAATGTTTCTCTTAAGAACTTAGGAATAATTTTCCTGATATATGTAGATGTTGTTTTTTGTTAGTTTGTGTTTAAAGCTTTTCAGCAATTGTGGTTTAATCTACCTTTAACATCACTCCAAAATCTAACTGAAGAGACACATTGTTGGGATTCTTTTTTTTTAAGATTTATTTTATTTATATGAGTACCCTGTAGCTGTCTTCAGACACACCTGAAGAGGGCATAGGATCCCATTACAGATGGTTGTGAGCCACCATCTGGTTGCTGGGAATTGAACTGAGGACCTCTGAAAGAGCAGTCAATGTTCCACTGAGTCATCTGCCCAGCCTCATTGGGATTCTTAAAGTCAATGAAAATTTGTATGCTGGGTAGCTGTCACAAAGTATATCTTGCTGCAAAATCTTAATACTGCCAGTTTAAAAATCACTGAATCACAGTGAAAAAAACCTCAACTGAGCTATTAAACAAACCTCGGAAATTAAAAGTCATTTTTAAAAGATGAGTAAATAGTTCACATTTTGTTCTCAATTTGAGTCCATTATTTAACTCTTAACCAGCTTTAGCTGAGCAATTTATGTAGTTGTGTCTGATTAAACTTTTAAAAAACATCCCAGAAAAAGCACAACAATTAGAGCTTTATACTATGGAGTTTTGGGCAGGACATTACCTTGCATCTCTTTCGTACAACGTTTTAGGCAGAATGTCTCTGTCCACATAAACGGTATTAGGGTAATACCATACTGTGAATCGAGTATCTTGAATTCCACAGAGGATATTACATGTATCACACCATGCCAAAGTATGTACCATGGTTCCTTAAAAAGAATAGTTGTGGTCCATTAGTATCAAAAGATATTAAAATCTATCTTTAAAATGAGCTGTCAAACAAGATCCTAATTAATACAATGGCTATATCTCTACTTTCTATTTGTACAACAAGTGTACAGATGCAAAGACTATGAAAAATGAAAATACTTGAATGTTCTCCCTAGACCCAATCTGGGTTTAATCAGCAGGTGTTTCTGTGCTGACTTAGGCACAGAGTTCAAATTTGCTATTGAAATCAAGTGACAAAGCTGTGAAGAAATGTGAGACTAAAACTCATTCATTCATTCGAACATTAAAACTGTTAGATACACAGTAAACCATCTAAGAAAACAGACAATAATTACAATTTTAAGTACATGGAAATTATTTTACCAAGTTTAATAATCTGTTCTTCTTTCCCAAATCGTTTCACGGAGGTGATGTAGAGGTCTCTGTTCTTGTCGATGAAGGCAATTTTTCTGTCATTGGTAAGTCCTTTTTGATCCAGAGCAATTTCTGAGATTTCATTCTAAAATTTCAAAAAGTATGCAAGAATTAAATCCATTTTAGTGCCTGACATCTGGTCACTTGAATTAGTTCTCAGCACATTTCTGTTCTTAAGGATAGGCTAAACCAACTGTGGTGGTACACACCTATCCTCCTGGCCCTCGGGAGCCAGAGGCAGAGGGCGATGAATGTGAGGCCAGGCTGGGCTACAGTGAAAAATCCTGTATTGAGCAGGAAAACACACACACACACACACACACACACACACACACACACACACACACACACACAAAAAAAGAGAGAGAGAGAGAGAGAGAGAGAGAGAGAGAGAGAGAGAGAAGGAGAGAGAGAGAGAGAGAACAAAACAACAACAAAAATTAATTAAATGTCAATTACCCACTCATAATAACAAAATGTCCCCATTAACTTATTTCATTAATTTTTTTAAGCCCGTGGAACACAGATTCAAAGAAAAGTGAGAGATAACTCAGGAATGGGAGAGGTTCCCAGAAAGGATTACTCTCTCTTCAGTAATTTTAAATTGGCAATAACTAATAATTCAAGTACTAAAGTATAGTTACTTTACTGGCAACCCAAGGTTCCTTAAAACATCATCAAAGGCATCCGCAATGACCCTGTAGGGAGGACATCTGTGTCCTGTCCTTGGCTGACAGAATCAAAGGAGAAGGGCTCAGTATCACATGAGAGGTCCACATTAATGAAAAGCTTCCTTATAAAATTTATCCTGAATAGATTGCCTAACACCTATATTTTAAAGATTGGTTAAGTAAACTTTAGAAACATGTGGGAGTATCTCATGTTTCTAGAACATTAAAATTTACAATTTTCTTCATGTTTTTCTTTGTGAAACAAAAAACGTGCTGAAGGCATTGTATTTCCCAAATGAGACCTATGGGCATTCAGTGATTTTTTGGGGGGGATGAAGGGGGTGGCAGGGGGTTTGTGTGGGTGTCAGAAAAAGCAAATACCAAACAAGTCCAGAACTTACAGCTCCAAGATCTCTCTTTTTCTACAATAATGAAACATTTCTGGAATGCTGAATTAATCTATTGTATTACTTAGTAAGATGAAGTTTCTCAAAACCACTTTAGTATGGGTTCAATTATGCTTGATCCATGAGTGATTTGTATGCTGCCTACTGTGTCTGAAGACTTTGTTAGGAACTCTGAACTCAACAAAGGTCATGGTTATATTGTGTCTAGGATTATATACATAATACCTGTGATGGTTTGTATGTGCTCTGCCCAGGAAGTGGCACTATTAGAAGGTGGGGCCCTGTTGGAGTAGGTGTGGCCTTGTTGGAGTAGGTGTGTCACTGTGGGTTTGGGCTTTAAGACCCTCATCCTAGCTGCCTGGAAGCTAGTATTCTGCTAGCTGCCTTCAGATGAAGATGTAGAACTCTCAGCTCCTCCTGCACCATGCCTGCCTGGATGCTGCCATGTTCCTGCCTTGATGACAATGGACTGAACTTCTAGACATGTAAGTCAACCCCAATTAAATGCTGTTCTTGTAAGAGTTGCCTTGGTCATGGTGTCTGTTCACAGCAATAAAACCCTAACTAAGATAATACCTTTTAATACCTTTTAAAATAAAAGATATACATGTACCTTTATGCAAATTTGTGGACCAGTCTTTCTACTTTATATTTTTAAAAGAGAGCCCCTCTACAATATAATCATATTTTAAAGAAAAAAATCCTTATTTCATGAATATTAGAGCACTATGATTGTAGTGGTATAAAAACACAAATATTTCAAATAAATTATCTTTACAATTAAAGGCATATTTGCTGGCCTGGAGAGACGGTTCAGTGGCTAAGAGCACTTGGTGTGCAATCATGCAGACCAGAGTTCAGATCTCAGCCCCTGCATGACAAGCCAGATACCTGATACATGCTTTAACCCCAGCTCTAAGACAGGATGGGGACAGAAGGGTCTCTGGGGCTTCTGGCTTAGTGCAGAAAATTAAAGGGCCAGATTCATTAAAAAGACCCTGTCTCAAAGGAATGGGTGTGGGGTTATAGGAGAGGAGACCTGGCACCCTCCTTAAGCCTCTGTGTGTGTATGCAAACACGCACCCACATACAAATAAGTAAGGAAATCTTTTTTAAAGGAGTGTTTGTCATCACCAGCAATAGAAGCTAGTGTTGGTGTAATATTAGAAGTAGTTACACTGATGGTTCTGGTTCCTAGGAAGTTGAAGTCAGACATGGAGAGTAATGATGTGTGTATACACAGAGGCCCTCTAAACCCAGCATAGCCCCCTCCTCCTGTCCAGCCCACCCCTTCCTTCTGTCACTTCTAGTCCTCCTGAGTCACTCTGCAGTGGGACATGAAAGCAGTATGTGTTCACTTAGAGTCTCTCCCTTGCCATGGACTGATAATCATCTAATACTGCTTAATTTAGATGTGATGGCACATGCCTGCAATCCTAGCACTTGGGAGGTAGAGGCAGAAGGATCAGGAGTTCAAGATCATCCTCAGTTACACAGGAAATAAAAGCAAAATAAAACACCAAACTTGAGTTCTACTATGAATTCTGTTATTACAGCGAAGTGCTTCAGTTTTGGTTTCTTCACATTGATGGGGTAAATTATTATTGTACAGAATATAAGACATTGTTTTGTTGTAACTGCTTACTTTGGTTTTCATTTTGTTTTGTGAGACAGGGGTTTTCTACATTCCCTTCCTGGCTCAATACTAGAAATGCAGCTGAGGCAGGGCTCAAGCTCGGGTCACCTTCCTGCCATAGCCTCTTGTGAACTAAACAACCCACAGCGCAAGTAGAATGTAAAACTTAACACTTCTCCTGTTATATCCACATATACTGAGTAAGTTATGAGATGTTTCAACTATGAAACTGCATATTCTTACACTTAGGATATGTGCTCTAGTGGGGAAAGCTGCCATACTAAAATAACCATTTATTCGATGCTATTAAATTATTCTTACTTTAACCTTTCTTACAAAAAATGATTACAGCTGCGAAATTTACTTCTTTTTATATACTTAATTCTACTGAGAAGGAAAAGTTCTGCCTCTATAGTCATTGATTAAATGACTATAAACAGGCATCCCATTATCTTCTAATGGGAGTGGGAAGGCAGCCTCTGTGGTTCTTAAAAATCACAAATGCTCAAATCCTTTAGATGTAATTTAGAATTAGCGGCAGGCACAGTGATAACAGAGCATAAGCAAGGCAACACCGTGGTGGCAGACAGCAGACACTCTCTCGCCTGTCTTTGGAGGTCTCAGTGGCCCAAGCCAGCCTTTAGTTTGTGACCCTCCTTTGATAGAGCCATGCCGGGATGACCGATGAGCAGCATAGTGGTCAGCTGCCCTGGGAGCTCAGACACCGACCAACAGGGCAGGTTAAACAAGCCAATACTGCAGATGGTGATGCATTCTGTGATGGTGGTCAGGAGAAGAAAAGAGCAAATGCATAGGTGTGGAGAGCCCTCCAAAGCGGTGTTCTGTGAGAGAGAGCGTGAGCGCACATCTGTGTGCTGTGCGCTGGTGTACGCAGAGGGAGAGAAGACACCTCAGTGCTGTTTACCACTGAAAGTCTCTGCAAGGACAGAGAAGACACTAGTAACTGTGGTACTTCTCAAGAAGAGTACTGAAAATTGGTGTGGTAGGGAGACATTATTTAAAAATACATTTTAATGTTTTTTCACATTTCTGATTTACATGAATTGATACATTATTTTAAGTGTAAAACAAATAATGACTAAAGGAGGAAATACAACTTAAAGAAGCAATTCATTGGAATTGTTAAATGTAAAAAGCATCCTTCCATTCTCAAATATCACTAGTTTAAAAGGATAATTGTAGTGAAATGTGCTCCTTTTAAAGACTAAAAACCAAAACCAACACACACTTTACAATTTGGTGTGCTTTGTACTTTTATAGAGAATAATTTCCCCCTATAATATAGTTGTTAAGCTACAGTCTTAAAATTTAAAGAAAATGCTGTCTAAGGCCATCTCAGTAAGAACTTTACTACAAATTTATAAAGACACTTTTATCTACAAGTTTAGTAAAATAGAACATGTTATTGAAAAGCAGTACAAGTCTGGTCAGCACACACACACACACACACACACACACACACACACAC
>NC_034593.1:61017346-61052383 GCF_900095145.1 Mus pahari
ACACACACACACACACACACCACAGCATCTCACTCACCTCACCTGGTCAGCAGACACACACACTCACACCACAGCATCTCACTCATTCAGGTAACCTCACAGGCCCTATTCCAGAATTTCCCTGTCCTTCGTTCTAAGTTATGGCATTTTTTGATATAATCTGGAAGACATACACTTATTTTTAAATATTAAATAAGCCTGTTTTCCTCCTTAAGGGATAACTATTTCAAAAAGAAATTAACTGAACCATTTATACTAAATCCAGCAAATGTTTATTACCTTATGAGAAAGAAGTTTCCCGTCCCCTAGGGGTTTTCCAGTTGACGCCTCGAAGAGGAAGATTACTAGAAAAAAACAAATAACAGTAGAGCATTGATGGTGACATTAGAACCACTGCTGGTAAATTTCAATAGAACTATCATAACTCTTAGGAGGTATTACTTAACTTTATGGACCACAGAACCTCTACCAGCCCAGAAAACCAACATCAAACTTCTAATTATTAATGAGGTCACAGTTTTTATAAAAATAGCATAACTAATTTCTTTCCTGTTACTAATGGTTAAGGAAAGAATCCATAGGTTCATCAATGCAAATTGAAATGTGGACGCCAAGTTACAGTCTGGTTATCTTTAGCTTAGTTCTATGTAACAATCATTTTTCACAAAAGAAAATAAGCACTAAAAACCCATTTATATGATGCTAGACAATATACAACATGCTGTTTCTATTATACACTCATGTGGTAAAATAAATAATTTACCCTGGATTTGTGGCTGGGAACTTCAAAACCCCTTAACATTTCTGGAATAATTGGAGATTTTTTGCTTTGTTGCTGAGAACAACAGATTCATTGGAACTTTCTTTACTACAGATGAAGGTTCACAATCAGATAAACCAAGCAGCAACTAACAGGATGGAGCTTTTAGGTCTCTAACTTCTATGGATAAGAAGGGATGTAGAGACTGGGTTCAAATGAGTGGCCAGTGATTTAACTGACCTTATAATGTAATAAACCCTCACAGCTCAGCTAAGAGAATAAGCAGCTGACATGGAAAGTGATGGCAATCTCATAAAGAGTACCCTCAACTTTGTGGGGTGTAAGAATTCTGAATATTCAGAGTTTGAACAAAATTGTAGTATATCATGTTTGGGAAGAAATGGATTGTCAATAATTGAGATTCTCCATAAATCATTAATACATTATTACAAATTGATGGTCTTGTAAAATATTCAACCTGCCATGCCAGAGAGGAGGTGCTAGGGTCCAATGAAGGACGTCAGGTATCTTGGGTGTGCCTCGGGAGGGAGTGTGGGACCCTAACGCTCTTCTGCTTCCCCGCTTCCAGACACTAGGAGCCGAGCAGCTCCGCCCTGCCACGTGTGCACGTGCTCCTCCCACGATGTTCTGACTTGCCTCACATGACCACCAACTGAAACCGGATACTGCGAATACAAACAAACTCTTCTATCTTACAAGTGCTTCTCTCAGGTAGAGAAAACTAAGTCATGTGTAAATAAGATGAAGTTTATAAAATATTTACTGTCTATCAGGTGACTATTTTAGAATTATTTCTTGGATAGTTTTCTTTTTGAAAGCTGTTATCAGTGTTTTGTCTTCCTAAATGCTAGTTAAGAGAATTAGCTCCCACGATGAAATATGGAAGACACCTCAACATTGAATAACTCCCTTAGATAACCAGGAGTTTCTTTTAAGACAAAGCATTGTACAGGGCTGATGAGTCTTCAGAAGGGAATTGCAATGCTTTACTATTCCAAACTACTGTATTTCCTCATATTGGTTACGATGGCTCTTTAAAGGCACAAACAAACAAACAAGCAAGCAAGCAAGCAAGCAAGCATGTCAGTGAATGTGGGAGAAATGGAAATTAGAGTGTTTACTCACTGATTGCTGTTAGTAGGAATGTAACATGGTGTTGTTACCATAGAAAAGAGCACAGAAGAACATCAAAAAGTTATAAACAGAACTTCAAGTGATCTCGAAGTCCATCCCACTTGTGGGAAGCACTGCCTTCAGATCTCATGTTAGCGGTCTCGTGGTCATTGCGTCATTACTTGCAACAGCCAAATTGTGGACATGGCATGGTCAGTCTGATCAGTGAACAACAACAACAAAGAATGTGTGTGCGTGGGAGGACGACAGAGGAGGGTGAGGAGGGAGGAGAGGCAGAGGGAAGAGGGTAAGGGAGAGCCAGCCAGTCTGACACACACACACACAAACACACACACACACACACACAAACACACTCACACTCACACTCACACTCACACTCACACTCACAGAGATATCACTTAGCCTAAAGAATGAAAGAGAAAAAAGAAAGCTCTGCACATCTGGAAGACAGGCTAGGTGAAATAAGGTAGCCATCAAAGGACAAATGTTGCACAATTCTACCAGTGTAAGTGCCTAAAATCATGAGTCTTACAGAAGCAGATAGGAGGATAGTGGTTGCTGGAGCGGGGAGAGAAATGATGTAAAATTTCCCTAATGCAAGATGAGCAAGGTCTAAAGGTCTACAGTACAACAGTGCCACAACCAGTCAACCAGGCAACAACGTGAGAGGAGAGGCATCACGTGGAGTGTCATCACGGATTATAGTAGTACGTGGGCTGAAGGATGGCTCAGTGGTAGGCAGTTGCCTAGCATGGAGGAGACTGGGTCCTGCCTACCTCTCTGCCCTCCTCTCCTGCTTGGTTCACTCTGAGCCATGGTATAGCCTTCAGATAGTCCCTTTAATGTGTCAATCATTCCTTCCTGGGATCATCTTTCTACTTATCTGTTCTGTAAGTCAGTGTGCCCACAGTGCTGCTCCTTCACTCTGGATCAGTCGCTTCAGAGCATGTGTCCTTAGCCAACTGTTGATTTACACGTGTTCACTGACATCGTTTTGACCACCATTGATAATTTACTTAATCTAGAATAGGATGTCTTAATAAAATGGTTTAATGTAACATGGCATTACAAAACACTGGACATTACACACACACACACACACACACACACACACACACACACACACTAATATGGCCTAGACTTTTACATGTAAAATTTAAACTATTCATATCTTCCCTTTACAACATTAACCTAAAATATTAGTTAAAAAATATATAAACAAAATAAATGGCATAATGAAGAACATTTACCATATTACTAAATGAATACAAAGGAGTATCAAAGAAGCTTAAAAACTTTAAGAATTAATATATAGTTTAGAATCATAATCCTGAAATAAAATTATGTGATGAATATATTTACCTCTGGTCTTGGATATTGAGGCAACATAGATTTGTTTTACCTGTATGACAATTTTAGTTATTTAGCTCATGTTTAAAAGAAATAGGGAATTCCTAGTTTTTCCACATAATGTTAATATATTAAGAGATGAAGAAATCGAAGTCCATAGCTTTATAAACTGCCTGAAATTGTACATGAAACGTCACATAACGACAGACTTACTCTTCTCATCAGCTTTGTCCTTTATTGCTATCGTATCATTGCTCAGAGACACAGTCTGAGCGTTCAGGATGTCTGTTCTCATGCCAGGAAACTTTGGAGAAGAAATGAAGCGCCCTTCATAAGAGTGCAGGTAGATACCACCACCATCCACCAGAAGAAAATGTCTGAAAAGATAAAGTTGTTTTTTTGTTGTTGTTGTTGTTGGTTTTTTTTTAAAAAAAGGAAGATGCTACATTCTCATTTCTCTATTATTCTCTAATATTCTCTATTTACCCTTGTGGGAAAACTCTAAATCCTAAAATTATAAGTATGTAGATAAAGATTGAAATATTTAAAAACTTAAAAGTGTTTGTTTTATTTTGCCTTTTAAGTAAAAGTAGGAGAGAGAAATGACAAGGTCAAAAACATCGAGCCTGTGTCCTCAGATCTGATGTCATTTACATTATGCCCTCAACTCATCTCTTTTTCTAGGAAGAACCCTACAGGAAGGCAATTAGAAAACCCTCCAGTTCTCCAGTCATGGATGCTAAGATAAGGTGCTGTTTGCTCTATGAAACAATACTGATGTGTGTTTCAGAATCAGAGTAAGTTCAAGATAAAAGTCAGCTCCTGGTTAAACCAAAACCAAAAATAACTCAAAAATTAACTTCAGTGCCAGCATTTATTAAAGTGAGATGCTTCTGATTTTAAAATTATGAAGTGATCATAGCATGTATTCATAGCAAAACACTCATGATTTTTGCAATGGGCATTCAAGTACAGCTATATTCTTTCTAAAGCTATATTCAAGGCTCTAAGATCCTCGTAGTTAATAATTTCTCAAACATTTTATGGCCAATATATTTTTTCTTTGAAAATTCATACATTATAAACAATAAAGAAGAAAACAAAGACATCTCTGTACTAAAAGCAATTCAAAATAGATCTCTACCTAATCTAGATACTGACAGTAAACAAGGGATGAATGTAGCCAACATTTTAACTAATGTTTTCATCCTTGGGGATTGACCCTGGCTCATTTGTGAGACAAATGCTCTATGAGTGAGCCATTCGCAGAGCTACTGGTCCCCTTTGTGTGGGCACCACCTGTATTAGCTCACCATATGTGTAGGCCACAAGGCAATCTCAGGTCAGCCCTTCTGCCTTGTTTAAGAAAGGAAGTCTTTGCTCCATAGAGCTCCCTGACCTACAGACCTCAGAGGTTCTCCTCTCTGCAGCTCCCACTCACCAGAGACTGGAACTACAGATGGCCACTACTGTACTCAGCTCACTTGGGGTCTGAACTCTGATCCTCACATTTGTGTAACAAGCGTTTCGTCCAGAAAGCAACCTCTCCAACCCCTAACTCACTTTTGTGGACATTTTATTTCAAATTATTCGTTGTTGTTGTTCTTTGCGGGGAGCAGGGGAAGAGATATGAGACAGGGTCTTTCTATGTACCCCTGGCAGTCCTGAACTTTTGTGTAGATCAGGTTGGCCTCAAACTCACAGAGACCCATGTGCCTTTGTCTCAAAAGTGCTGAGATTAAGGGCATGTGCATGTCTGGCTCTTATTCACTGTTTTAAAAAGTGTCTACAATGTAAATTTGTCTCTACTTATTTTAAAATATACTTTCTAGATTCATAACTTCAGGATCAAAGAGCACATACCTTTTAAAATAAAAATAATGGGTGTATACTTCAACTATATTTGTATTTCTAATGAATAAAAAAAAGTACACACTCTAATAATTAAGGATAGGTATTTATTTAATTGAACTATTTGGTCCTTATGGATTAGTGTATGGCCACACAGTATAAAAAACGGTATTTCCCAATATTGACTAAGTGACACATCATTAATATATTCTTTCTCGCTAGGCAGTTATACAGCATGCTTTTAATTCCAGCACTCCGGAGGCAGAGGCAGAGGCAGGTGGTATACAGAGTGAGTTCCGAGAGCCAAGGGTACACAGAAAAACCCTGTCTCTAAAAACTAAAAACCAAAAACCAAACAAGAAAAAAAAAAAATCTTTCTTTTTGTCATTACTAAAAGCACTTTGTTTCTTTCTTTGTTTTTACACTGTACAAAAACCAATCCAAAAGAGACCAAACTCTTCAGTGTGAGACCTGTCACTTTGAAACTATTATACAAACATAGGAAAATGACATTAAGCTATAGTCATAGGCCAGAACTCTCTGAGAAGGACTCCAAGAACCCAGACAATGATATCAAGGGTTAGCGAAGTGAGGACAGGGAATATGGCTGCTGGTAAAGTGCTTGAGGACCTAAGTTCAGATCCTTGGCCTGTAAAACGCTGGGCACAGCAGTGCGCTCCTATAACCCCAGCACTGGGAGGTGAAGATAGGAGTGCCTGGAGCTCCTGGCCAGGCAACCCAGCCAAACTGTGAGGCTCCAGGATCAGTGAGAGAGACTGTCTCAATATAGTACAGGCAAGCAAAAAAACCAGGAGGCCTCCACCCTACACAAACAACTATAGGTAACTAAGGAACTCTAAGAGCAGGGGAAATCGTCTTCCTCAAGGAAAAGTGCACCAATTGGTTATCCAATATCCAATGGTCAGTCCTCAAACTATATGTACAAGTAACATTATACAAACACACACATACACACCAACAATTAATGAAAAAAGGCCATGGATTTGAAAGAGAGAAAGGAGGATCATATGGGAGGGTCTGGAGGGAGGAGAGGGAAGGGAGAAATGACATAATTACATTATGACCTCAAAAGAAATAACCAAAAAGGTATGGTAGAGAACATTAGATGAAGACGCCAGGCATGAACTCTGGCCTTCATGCACACAAATGTGCACATGTACACGAATGTGTACATATAACATACCCACTCCTACATACACACCCTTACACACACACACACAAACAAACTGACAAACACACAGACAAATAGAGCAATGGAGGAAGACACCCAGTGGTAATCTCTGGCCTACACACATGTATGTATACCTGCACATGTGCACACCACACATGCACACACACATGCACACAAATGTTACCACACTTAGCACTGCAAACATTTCTTATTATAAGTAAGACATCGGCTTTTAAACTTCTCATGAGGAAATACTCTGGTAAAGTGTGGGTAAAGATCTGAATATAAAAATGAGATCAGAGGCAGGCAGTAACTAAATTACCTTTTACATAATTATAATTATTTATGCCATCAATATATACTTAAACTATGAACATACTCAATAAACTTATAATTTATAAATTTATATGGGATAAAAACATCTGAAAAACAGGGCCTTTTAGATAGCTGACCTTTTACCTTTTAAATGGTAAAACAACTTATATTTAAAAGTTATGATGTAAGTAAAGCACGTTTCATTTCATTAAATGATGACAAAGTTTGATGCAACATTTCTTTGTTTACCCAGGATCACCACTGTGACGACCATGCTCCTCAGTAATTAAATGACAGTCTGACTCAGCCCCTG
This sequence comes from Mus pahari, assembly GCF_900095145.1. NCBI lineage: Eukaryota > Metazoa > Chordata > Mammalia > Rodentia > Muridae > Mus > Mus pahari. The sequence goes on from NC_034593.1 coordinate 61,024,283, forward strand.
CTCTGTGCTTCAGCTTCTTCTTCCTGTGACTGCCCAGTCACCATCGCCCAGCAGCTTCAGTTCTCTTCTGGCTACTTACAGAAACCCCTGGCTAGAAAATCTGCTAAAATTCAGCACTAAGCTGCCTCCATGCCAGGAGAGGGGATGAGTTAAGGTGTATGGCTTTGATGCAAAGGTTTTATACGCATGTTTAGGTAAATAACAACTACATTTCCACACTTCGTTAAGTCTTATTGGGTAGCTTTCCTACACCTGACCTTGGCCAAAGAGCAGAGATGTTATTGGCATAGCTTTTCTAAGTTTGATTCACAAGGGGATCACTGTCCTTAATAAATCAACTGTCGGTTTTTACTTTAAAATTGTGGCTCCTGGAGTAACAGCTAGTCCTAATTTGCTCAAGCATATCACCCAGAAATTCTTAGTTCTGTATCACTGAAGAACTTGCCAGAAAACACTACTTTCAATTTTCAGGCCACAGCCTAGAAGCAGGCTCATGAAATCAATGAGTTTCAACCGATATTTTAAAACGAAAGTAGAGCTGGGGGTATAGCTCAGTCTCAAGGATGCGCTGAGCGCAGGCAAAGCCCGGGTCCTGTCTCTGGTGTCAGGAAGGAAAAGGAGGAGGGGGAGGAAGGAGAGCGGGGCAACACCAGGCACTGCTGGCCACTCAGTCCTCACCTGCCACACTCGTAGATGTCTACAAACAGGATAAACTCAATGCAAACAAGAGGAAAGGGAAGAACAAGCCAGCAGAGCACAGGGCCAAACTACCTTTCCTTGTGACTGGCATTCTCCCACGTTGTTACACTGATGTTACTCGTAATAAGGTTTTCAAACATTTAAAACCATTAACTAGCACATTTCTTGATTTTAATTTTTAATGTAGTGAATGTTAATATATATATTATATATATATTATGTTATATATGTATTTATATACATATATATAATGTTACCTTCAATATCTTTGTAAGAATATAAAGAAATTCTGAGAATATTTAATTTCCACTGATCTACCTAAAAATTATTAAACACATGATAGAAAAAGACTGATCCCAAATGACTACTATATCATTTTGTGAGAATTAAAAAAATAAGATTTATTTTTTTTCTTCCATAAGTATGTTTATGTGCAACATGCATGCAGTTCCCATGGATGCCATAAGAGGGCACTGGATGTTGAACATTTTTTCAGGTGCTTCTCAGCCATTCGGTATTCCTCAGTTGAGAATTATTTGTTTAGCTCTGTGCCCCATTTTTTAATGGGGTTATTCAGGGAAATGCAAATCAAAACAACCCTGAGATTCCACCTCATACCAGTCAGAATGGCTAAGATCAAAAACTCAGGTGACAGTGGATGTTGGTGAGGATGTGGAGAAAGAAGAACACTCTTGATTGTTGGTGGGATTGCAAGCTTATACAACCACTCTGGAAATCAGTCTGGCAGTTCCTCAGAAAATTGGACATAGTACTACCGGAGGATCCAGCAATACCTCTCCTGGGCATATGCCCAGAAGATGTTCTAACTGGTAATAAGGACACATGCTCCACTATGTTCATAGCTGCCCTATTTATAATAACCAGAAGCTGGAAAGAACCCAGAGGAATGGATATAGAAAATGTACATTTGTACAATGGAGTACTACTCAGCTATTAAAAACACTGAATTTATGAAATTCCTAGGCAAATGGATGGATCTGGAGGGTATCATCCTGAGTGAGGTAACCAAATCATAAAAGAACTCACTAGATATGCACTAACTGATAAGTGGATATTAGCCCAGAAACTTAGAATACCCAAGATACAATTTGCAAAACACATGAAACTCAAGAAGAAGGAAGACCAAAGTGTGGATACTTCGTTCATTCTTAGAATGGGGAACAAAATACTCATGGAAGGAATTACAGAGACAAAGTTTGGAGCTGAGACAAAAGGATGGACCATCCAGAGACTACCCCACCTGGGGATCCATCCCATAATGAGCCACCAAACACAGACACTATTGCATATGCCAACAAGATTTTGCTGACAGGACCCTGGTATAGCTGTCTCTTGTGAGGCTATGCCAGTGCCTGGCAAATACAGAAGTGGATGCTCATAGTCAGCTATTGGATGGAACACAGGGCCCCCAATGGAGGAGCCAGAGAAAGTACCCAAGGAGCTCAAGGGGTCTGCAACCCTATAGGTGGAACAACAAAATATGAACTAACCAGTACCCCCAGAGCTCATGTCTCTAGCTGCATATGTAGCAGAAGATGGCCTAGTCGGCCATCACTGGGAAGAGACGCCCCTTGGCCTTGCAAACTTTATATGCCCCAGTACAGGGGAATGCCATGGCCAAGAAGTGGGAGTGGGTGGGTAGGGGAGCAGGGCAGGGGGAGGGTATAGGGACTTTGGGGATAGCATTTGAAATGTAAATGAAGAAAATATCTAATAAAAAATTAGAAAAAATAAAAAATAAAAAAAGAGGGCACTGGATCCCGTGGAACAAGTTACAGGGGACAGCGCCACCATGTGGATGCTGGGACTGATCCTGTGTCCTTCCTCATTTCTCCCATCCCTGTGAGGTAGTTTAGTGAGGTAGTTTAAAGAGTATTTTACTGCCACATGAGCTATCCTTAACCCTGAATCCAGTAGTTACAATATAAACAGATTACCTTTCTGCCTGCAGAATTAAACTAACGGTTCCTTCTTTGAGATCAAATATAAGTGGTGTATTCCAGTTCTTCGTACTAAAAGATGAATAAAATGAACTGTATTAGCATTTCAAATATTAAACACATTTTAATAAGCAAGCATTTATTCATCTTAAATAGTAAATTTAATTTCACAAATTATCACATATGTATTTCTATTAAAGCACCTTTAACACATTAAATTTATTCACCTGTCAGTATCCTTAAGTAAAAAGCAAAGATTCTGTGTCTCTAGCAACTATTACAGTAAGTGCTTACTGGAGAATATTGTACATGAATTTAGGAATCCTAAGGATGAGTCCTTCTTTTGCTGTTTATTAGCTCTGAGTTTAGGCAGGACATCTAAGATTTCTCACCTGAAAAACAACAGCAGCATAGCATCCTGAAGATGGATTAAGCTAATCTGCATTAAATAGCAGGTTGGGACATCTCCCAGCCTTGTGACTTTAGCAAGCTTAGCTTCCTTAAAGTTGGTGTCTTCCTAGAGGATAATGAAGACCCCTCTAAGTGTCTGACAAAGAATGCCATAATAGCACGATGTCACCCTGCATGGTGCACACGCCTTTAGTCCTAACACTCAAGAGGCAGAGTCAGGTAAATCTCTGAGTTTGAGGCCAGCCTGGTCTGCATAGTGAGACCCTGCCTAAAACAAACAAACAAACAAATAAAACCAAATATAACATAATTCTGTTCAATATATTATTTTTCCTATAGATCTTCTAGTGCTTTTGTTGGATTAAAACATTATTTCTGTAAAGTGCTCTAAAAATGTAAGCTATGACCACACTTACTCAATAAAGTGACAAGTAGAAGCACAAATAATTCCTTGTTTTAATAATTCCTCTTGTTTTAATAATTCCTCTTGTTTTTAATAAAACAATGAGATTCAAAGAACTGGGAGAAAGGCAGACGTGGTAGCTAGTAATCCTAGCACTCAGCAGTGAGAGGCAGGGGGGTGACTATGAGCTCAATGTTAACTTGGGCTACATAGTGAGAACTAGGCCAGCTTGGATTAGAGAAACACCCTGCCTTAAACAAGCAAAAACAAAACAAAACTGGGGCAGGTGAAGACACTTCCACAACTGAAGTTGCTTCATAGTTTAAATGTCTTCTTATTCTCACTAGCTCGCATAGAACCAATTCTGGTTTTGAGACACAGTCTTGAACTAGCTGAGACAGTCTGTCAAGTAGAGTTCTAGGCTGGCCTTGAACTAGCTATATAGGTGTTGATGGCCTTAGACTCCTGATCCTTCTATCTCCACCTTCCAAGTGTCGGGGTTATAGGCATGTGTCACTTATTCTTTTATTGTATGTATATGCATGTTTGTGCATGCGTGCACACAGCATGCAGCTGTACATGCCTGTGCACCCTTCCACCTTACAGATAAGAAGGGTCTCACTGAAGCAGAAGCTCACCACTCCAGCGAGACTGGCTGGCCAGGGTAAGCTCCCAGGACCTGCATGCCTCCACCCTCCAATACGGGTATGTGCAGCTATGCACAGTTTTTTACTTGGGTGCTAGAAATCTGAACTCGGATTCTCATGCTTGCACAGGAAGCTCTCTTGGCCACTGAGCCATCTCTACAACACCTTCCCCCATTCCTTAAAGAGACTAAGCTTCATTTTCACATCTAGAAGGTAGAAAAAGAGAAAGACTGCAGAGAGTAGGTATACTGGTGTACAAGTAAATGTTGGCTGAATTTGATATCTCCTTCAGTAAGTAAATGCATGCATATGGCAAAACAAGAATAAAATGGAGCAGTTTTGTAATAATGGCTCTCAAATTAGTGATCAGTAACTAGTTTGATACAGGTAAGTGTGCTTTTGTTTCACAAAAAAGCATGTATGCTTCCTTAGTTGCTAGAGAGCTAATCAGTAAAGTGACGATTTATGTGAGGCTTTTGAAAACTGTCCTCGTAGGGATGGGGTAGTTCGGGGGTGCAGTGCTTGCCTGGCATGTGTGAGGCCCTGGACTCAATCTCTAGCACTGAAAAATTCCTCTTAGGAATAAACTATAACTTCTCACAATCAAGACACAATGTAAATGTCATGGAAATATAAACTCCCTAAGCTATGAGATGGAAAACAAGGATGGTTTCTAACCCTTACTTGAAAAATTAAGTGAGAATGCAATATGATAGTTTTCTGTATTACTTTCTTTTTCCAGAATTTCTTTTTATAAATTAAGTATATTACATGTTTACTTTTTTAATTACATATTATAAATAAAGAGGTAACAGTAGTAAGAACTTAGAACCAAATTTCAGCTCTTTAGAAGTTAAATAATTTAACCTGGGTTCAGGTAACTTAATATCTGTATTCTCTGTGACCTTTAGCTCTTCATCTTATAAAACAGGAATAGTAGTAATGATAAGCATAAAAATAGTATAGTGAATCATTCAACAAATGATAGCTATTACTATGTAAATCACTAGTTCACAGGCTTTGGTGAACTGTCTTGGCACTGTGTTGTTCCTACAGCTGCTCCACTGTATTTCATTTTCATAAATATTGAGATTTGGTATCTTACCATATATCTTAACAATCAGAAAGAAGAGGCAGGGCTAACTCAGGAAAAAAGACAGTCTTACACTGTCCCACATGATTCAATATGAGGAAAATAAGATAACTAAAAAGTTAAGTAACATAACATCTGACAATCCCAGTATGATCTTGTCACTACCACCAGTAAGCTAAATCCCTTATTATGGATTTAGCTAAGTCATAATTATCTACAAAACAAACAAAAATTTAAACACAAGAACTTGCCTTCATTTTCCTTAACCCAATGTAAATTAATTAGTCAAATATACGTCTACATTAAATGATATTTTTCATCTATGTTACATTCTTTTCTGTATATCATAGCTGCTTGGTTTAGTATCTTTTTTGATTTTTCCTAAATTACCAGTTGTCCTTCTTGTCATCTAAGCAAACAATTCACAAACATTGAGCCACTCCTTTCTCCACTCTCAGCTCCCTCATCTACTTCAGGACTCCTGACATGGCTGCTACCAAGCTGCAGATTCTGATTAATCAGTTGCAGATTTATACATTTAGGTGGGAACTGGAGCACTTGTTAACGAGATTCAGTATTGTTACATTATGACTTACTGGGCCATAGGATATCAATGCAATACTATATATACTTTATATGCTTCGATTCATTTCTTTATTCAGTTACTTGCTCAGTGACTACCACATGCTGAGCTAAGCCATGGGCAAACGGTCTCTACCCCATATTTATAAAACGGTTAAACCAGAAATACGTTGTAGTATAAAGCAAGCACAATTTTTTCATGTCCGTAACAAAAATTCCTGACGGTATGAGTGGTTTTTTGAGTTTTTGGATAGTTTAGAAGGTAGGATATAAAAGCTGGCTTGTACTACTAAAAATAAGGATTTTGGAAGTTGACTATTAAATATGGCCACTGCCCAAAAATGAAATTATATAAACTTACTATTATCGGCAAATTATGTTCAAAAGAAAAGCTCGAGACTCCTCCCTGCAGCTCATTATACACATTGCAATTATTCACAACCATCGTAGCAGGTAGCTGTAATAGTACACACTGTCTGCCACCTGGCATCTTCTCTCCCCATTCAGCAAAATCACACTGATGACCTAACATCGGTCACTGTAGAAATCGTTACATCATTATAATCTCAGACTATAAACCAGGCCGGTGCTTCCAGAAAGCTGCTTATGCAGTGCTGATGAGCACAGCAATACCAAGTGTGTTTTAGGTTTCCGGGCAAGTTCTTGGTATATTAATTATCATTCTAGTAAGGAGGACACTGAATGTATTTTTCACCATTTCTGGACAGCTCCAGATCATAGTGCATTTACGGTTACTATTATTCCATGTCCTTTCTGAATTCTTCCAGCCTGCCTGCCATCCTATGTTACAGTAATCTGCTGGCTCCTCAGCTAGGCTAAGCCCTGGACCTTGACTTGAGACTCTACCAAAGTCTTCATAGCTGTAAGGAAACCATAGCACACAAGATGTGTCCAGTTTTACAAGTGAGTTTAACACAGAAACTTTATTACCTCGATTTTCTTGCACATATTTTTGGGGGGTTCCTCATTTCCTGGTCTGAAACATGGTGCTAATCAGTATGGTTTTGAGAAAGTTAAGGTTAAAACAAACTGTGCTGATATGAAAACTTGAAAATAAATCTCTCATCATTGATAAAACCTCTGGATTTTCAGGGAACGCAAAGGTGCTTACGAGAACACGTAGCACTGGAGAGATGTTGAGACAACCAAGTGTGCGTGGTTCAAGGACGCTTTAATGACTCTGTCCCGGAACTCCAGCAGATCAATGGCATCATTGAGAACGTTGCGAACCTAAGCAAGAAAACAACGTTTTTAAAAAGAAATCTAAATTTTAAAAAGATAAGCTAACGATGTTAATATGCATGAAAAATTCAATGTGCTCTTAATTAGGTAAATATATAAAAAAGAAATCATCTAGGCATAAACTGATATACTTTGGCATAAAAATCAACTGAGAAGGTCCAGATTTTAAAATTAAAAAAATTCTCGCCGGGCGGTGGTGGCGCACGCCTTTAATCCCAGCACTTGGGAGGCAGAGGCAGGTGGATTTCTGAGTTCAAGGCCAGTCTGGTCTACAGAGTGAGCTCCAGGACAGCCAGGGCTATACAGAGAAACCCTGTCTCGAAAAACCAAAAAAAAAAAAAAAAAAAAAAAAAATCTCTTAGAAATAAATAGAAAAGACCTATAAGGATTTCTCATCGTCATGCCAAGCCGAGCGATGCAGGAATGGGATGAAGTTAAAAATGCTCCAGCACCAAGATGCAGCCAGAGAGGGTGACATATACAAGCTGGAAGGAGACCATATGATTTCTGTCCAAGAGAGTAAGAATAGCTCTTTTTTTTTTTCGTTACTTTTTACTTCAAATTTTAAGTTCTAAACAAAGAGATGACTGCCTTAAAACTCAAAAGTGGAGGAGATATTGGTTTCATAAAAGGAATGTAAAGACTGTATAGAAAAGAAGAAAAGCGCACAGAGGTGGGCAAGCAATTCCTTATGTGAGACCAGGTAGTGAAGGAGGTTAAGAAGCAACCAGGGCTGGGCGTGGTGGTGCATGCCTTTATCCCCAGCATATGGGTAACAGAAATGGACAGGTCTCTGTGTTAGAGGTCAGCCTGGTCTACAGAGTGATTTCCAGGACAGGCAGGACTACACAGAGAAACCCTGTCCCCCATACCCTCCCCCCAACTCAGATAAGCAACTGGAAAGGGAAAATTCAAAACACTTCTTGGGGAAGAGTAATCCTGCTCTATGCATGATCTCCTACAGAAGGAGGCTTGAAATTGCTTTAATCTGACATAGCTTGCATGAAGCAACTAACACCTGCTGTTCTTTATATCTAGTTATTGGATTCCTGAGCTGAGTCCCGACAACCAGCCCATCACCACCATTATCTTACACCCTGTTTTCAAGGACTTGAGCTGACTTGTCCATGCTTGTTTTTCTCTCTCTTTGGTATCCTGTTGGTCAGTCCCTCTGGGAGCTAACTTCCTGCCTACATTCATTAGTTCTGAATCTGTGCAGTCACCTCTAACCACTGAAAAAGAAGCTCTCTGGGTACAACTGACATCAGCACTAACTTCACTGAGCCTTTCTAGCCCCATTCACTTTCCTGGAGAGTTCATAATTTCATTTTCTTTACAGCTGAATAAAATGCCATCGTGGAAAAAATCTTACAAATGTTTAGAGCAGACAAATTTGCAAGGATTCTAGCATTTGGCCACGTTGGTCAAAAGTGTTTAAGTCAATGGGCAAACTATAATATATCAAGAAAGAGGGTGGATGACTCAAGTTCTTTAAGCTCTGGGTGAGATCAAGATGCATAAGGCAGCCGGCATACCATGAGTGAAGAATCAGGGAAACAGCGAAATGACGCCCACAGACTAGCTGCTCTTTAGGCCCTCCACTAGACAGTATCGTTTTTTTCTAATAATGTAAAGCTTTAGTAAACAATTCAATGAAAGAAAGATAGGGAGTCACACTCTTCTAAGTACAGCTTCAAATTTCTGTGTTGAATGTTTATGGCCCTTAACTCCTGTTGTAGGGTCCTCAGGAAATCAATGCATGCTTTAGAAAAGAGGCCCTCGATCTCTCAAGTGAGACTACAGAAAGACAGTTCCAGCTATGAGACAGAGTGACCCCGTTTGGACACTAACTCTACTGGCTTCTTGGTCTTAGACTTCGCAGCTTCTAGAATTATAAAGGAAAAGGTTATGGTATTCCATAAGGCAGCCTGATAGCTTGGCAAGCATGGCACATATCTGTTCCTCAAATATTATCATGACATGACCCAGCAAAAGTTCACACACATACGCTCTTTGTTACCGCATCCTCAGTTCTAAAATCCCATCTCAAAGATATGTAAGCAAAACTATAGAACACCACCTGTGCAGGCTGCTTACAACGGCACACAATAACTGCAAGACTAGAAACAGCCTAAACATCTGCCAACAGTTCGATTAAACCACAGTGCATCCACACATGCTGTATAGCTGCAAAACAAAACACAGAACTATAAAGGGGTAAGAAGACAAGACAGAGAACAGCATGGTTAGTATGCTATCGCCTGTTGCAGGACTCTCCCTGTCCAGTTTCTCTAGGGCAGCAGGAGGCCTGTGAGCTGAGAGTTGCAGAGACAGAGAGCACCTCGGGAGAGAGAGGAAGGCCAAGATGGAGGTGGACATAAACCAGCATGGCTTTAACCAGCCACAGGTAGCTATGATATCATAAGGTTAGAATAATTGGTATAAAGCTTTTATAATTAATAATTGGTTCTGAAATTACTGTATTGGCATCTGTAAATTGAGAATTTAGCCATACATAAATCTGTTTGGTTAATTATAAGCTTCAAGAGTTTTGATTTACTTGGTTACTGGAATGTGGGACTGCCTATTACAGGGGTTTATGGCAGAGAGGGAACTAGCTGCTCCAGGGACAAGCAAGCCAGACCATGGAGGTTGGGGGTGCAGGGCAGCTAGCTGGAGAGAGTTGCTGGTTGCAGGAGCCCAGGAAGCCTGCTGTTCTGGTCCTGCTGGGAAGTTAGCGGGCTGAGAGAAGCAGAAGCTCGGAGAGTTGGTGTGATCATTTTTTATTATTTCCCACAACAATCTTCTATCCAAAAATGGAAGGGTGTTTACATATATATTGGCATGCTTACATTTTTAAAAACAAAAATATTTATTAGAACTCAATAACATTAAATGAATAACTTTCTTATATACGGAAAGTTAATGACTTTGAGAATCAAATTTTTCTTTTAAGAGTAAGAACAGCAAATAAAGACTAAAATCTCTGCAACCTTACATGAAGTAGGACTCCTTAGTATAAACTCATGATTTACTTTTATCTATAAAAACCAAATCCATTCTGTCTAGAAGTCCTGATCACTCAGCATCAGTGAATGCATGGAACACCTGAATTCAGTCTCTATATAAGCAGGTCTTCCAGCAGAACTAAGACCTTCCTGGGAAAACGGCCGACTGCAATGGTGGCGAAGTAGACTAGATTTGATCAAACACCTCCAGAAAGCAAGGTAGTCACTGAAATCACATCAAAGGAAGTAAGAGCCATTGGCCAATGGCAAGACAATTTGAGCTTTAAAGAAAATAATGACGTCAGTGGATTGAGACATGACAATAATGCAGAGGCTAGAGGCTGGAGACGGCTCGGTAGGCTCATACTGTTCTTGCAGAGGACCCAGGTCTCGTTCCCAGCGCCCATGCTTGGGTGTCTGACTACATGTGCTAACTACACGCCAGGTGATCCAACACCCTCTTTCAGCTTCGCAGACGCCCATCATAGGCTTAGGAACACAATTAAACATACACATAATTTTTTTAGAAAGTTTTAAATGTTAACATCTGCATATTTATAATTATAACATCAATAACCCACACACAAACAAAGCTCATTGGGAATTTCTAGAAAATCGGCTCATTATTCAGAAATTTGTATATAATTCAGCATTTGTCTCATTTCTAGAGAACCAGAGAGTTGATAAGACTAAATCCTTTCCAGAAAAACTCTAGCTGATAAACATGGGAAAGGCTGGAATTCCAGTATAAGCGTGTTGCAACCTTTAGAGAGCTCCTAAACAGCTATCATCAGTGGCTTCTAAACACACTTAGGTAAGACACCTAACAGGAAACCTTATGACAAATGGGTCAGGCTTACTGTACCTGGTCATGATGAAGATTCTTAACACTAAAAGACAGACAAGCAGACACATGCCCTTGGAAGCAACCCAGCAGGAAATGTGTGGTAGCATCCTACTGAGTATTATAAATATCAATACTCAAAAATACAGTTTCAGACAGGGTTTCATATATCTCCAGCGGAACTCAATAAGTAGCTAAAGATGGCCTCAAGCTGTTAAGTCTCCTGTGTCCAACTCAAGTGTGCCAGGATTCTAGGCCTGTGCCACCACGTGTGGTTTATGTGGTCCTAGAGATAGAACTCTGCACTTTCGAGGCAGCAGTCTAAAAGCTACCCCAAGCACATGTGTTCTCATTTAAAATCCCTTCAGGTATTTATCACAGTACACAAAGACTGACTGGCACAAGAAAGTTGTAGAAGAACAATGGTCTCTAGAGGCGGCTTCATCTTATATACTCAACAGTGTGTGTGGCGGGGGGTGGGGGGAGTCATGGCAGAGATAACTAAAATATACTTTATGTTTGTATGGACTTGTCAAAGACGACGCATATTTTAAGAAGGAATGTAGAGCATGCTTTTGGTGCATGTGTGATACACTGTCACCAAAAGTCTGAGTCCTCAGAAACCTTCTTAAAGATCCAGATGTCTCTCTTCTCTTAGAAACACTTTCAAGCTAGGAGAATGATCCCTAACAAGGCATAGAAACAATTCCTGAAAGGACAGTCGTTAGTAGAATGACTTGAAAATTTATTTATTTTATATGTGTTGGTGTTTTGCTTGCATATTTATTTTGGGGGGAGTTTAAGATCCCATGGAACTTTATAGATAGTTGTGAGCTGCCATGTGGGTGCTGGGAATTGAACCCAGGTCCTATGGTAGAGCAATCAGTGAGTGCTCTTAACCACTGAGTCATCTCTCTAAGACCTAGGGTGATTTTTTAAAAAGCAAAATTTAAGGAACATTATATATTAGTTTCCTTAGGGCAACATGAGATCCTGTAAAATAAGCTGATGGTTAATAAGCCTTTAAGAAAACATAAAAATGTTCAGAAAATACTAAAATAAAAATATTCCATATTTTTTAAAGTCCTATTATTATTCAAATTATCATAGGTTTCTTAAAATTCATATTTCCCTAGAGTTTGCTAAGGGAAAGTACCCATTAACTAAAGACTGCAATCTTACAACTTCAATACTGTTGAATCTCAGCCAGGCATGGGGCACAGGTCTTTAAATCCAGCACTTGGGAGACAGAGGCAGTAGATCGCTGTGAGTTTAAGGCCAGCCTGGGCTACAGAGGGAGTTCTAGAGCTACATAATGAGACACTGATGAAAAGGAATCTCACATAACAATGCCTTATGATGGATTTTAAAATGTGTCCATTACTCTGTTCAGTTCAAGGCTTCTCTGGGATTCCTCCTTAAACTTATATTAACTTACACTTCCTCACAATATTTAGATGTTTCAGTTTGATATAAATAGTAGTAAGTGAGTTTTTCTCAATACTCACTTAATCCTCCACATGACAATGCCAGCAGCAGTAGCAACCACTCACTTCCATCTCCATAATGCCCTCCAGTCCTCCTTAGTCACAAGAAACAGAAGTGAAGGACCAGGCAGCACATCCTGAACATCAATCTGTACTCCATGCCAAAATCTGGATAACAGCAAAGAAACACAGGCAAGCTGCCCAGGCTCTATCTGCCTGTCTCTCACACCAGCCATCCTAGGCCCTTCTTCCAGACAAAGATATCAGCTTTCTCTTTTGGAACAAATCAGCTGTTGGAATTCGGCCCGCTGTACAAGAGGTAGATGAAGACGCATTCTCATCCTAACCCCTGCTATGTCCCAGGAAAGCTGACAAGAAGAAGACAGAAACTTGCTACTGGGAAATAGCAGGGGCCAGGTCAAGGACTACATTTAACAGTAACAACCCAACACCATCTATAGCCTTTTACTAAGTAAAGCACAGTCAACCACAGCTCTACTGCACATCTAAAGAAGCTATAAAACTTCAAACCTTGCAAACAAAAGTGGTTACTCATTCTTTATGAAAATTCTGTCACCTTCAACAAGAAGGTAAGTTGCCAATAACTACAATCCGCAGTAAGAGAAGCCTCCAAAATGCCTAAAACGTACTTCATGAAAAGCACATTGGGATGCCAAACTGACAAATATAGCTTCCCCTGCTGTGATACAACAGTCTGACAAGAGAGTCAAAGGCAGAGGGGTTTATTTGAGCTCACAGCTCAGGGGTACATCTCAGTTGGGAAGTGAAGAGAGCGGCAGCTTGAAGCAACTGGCCACACCACACCCCAAATGAGGAAGCAGAAGAGATGAATAGATCCTGGGCTCAGTTCACTTTCCCCTTCTTACTGCAGTTCAGCATCCCAGCCCAGGAAAACGGTGAGCGGGTCTTCCCACCTACATTAACCTAATCAAGACAATCTCCAACAGGCATGTTCAGAGGCCCAGCTACCAGGCGACTCCAGAGCCCATCAAGCTGATAATTAATGCTGAGCATCACATCTCCTGCAGAGAGAAGTCTTAGGGTGTTCTACTTTGGCTAGAGTAAGGTGTGGGTGTGGTACTCGGGGTGCTGCCTTCTCTTCCCTCTTGCTGTACAGTTTCACTGGAGCCACATGCTTTGCCTTTCATTATGATAATATGAGGGGGGCTGGTGAGATGGTGAGAGTCGGTAAGAGCACCCGACTGCTCTTCTGAAGGTCCAGAGTTCAAATCCCAGCAACCACATGGTGGCTCACAACCACCCGTAACAAGACCTGACGCCCTCTTCTGGAGTGTCTGAAGACAGCTACAGTGTATTTACATATAATAAATAAATAAATAAAATCTAAAAAAAAAAAAATGATAATATGAGGGAATGTGGGGAAAGTGAAAGGGGAGAAAAAAATAAATCTGTATCTTATTGTGTGTGAGTGCTTTGCCAGCATGTATGTCTGTGAATCCCATGTGTGACTGAGGCCCTTGGAGGCCAGAAGAGGCTATGGAGGCCAGAAGAGGCTATGGATGCTGGGCCTGAGACTTACAGATCGGCTCTGCTTCTATGTAAGCTCTCTTGCTTCCTGACGGCCACAGCAATGGAACCAGCTACCACACACCCTGCAGTCAGGCCTCCCCAGCTAAGATTCTCATATCTGTCTCTGTCTCTGTCTCTCTGTCTTTCTCTGTCTCTCTCTCTCCCACTTTCTTTCAGGAGGAGGGGGGCATCTGCTTAGAATCACTTATGCTTTGATTTCCCTTGGAAAACCACTCCTTCCACTAATCTGAGGCACTAAGTAGTTCAGATGAGACTGACATCCCCCCCCCCCCCCCCGAATGCATTTAACCCACGCCAAGCATATGAGACTGAAAGCTCAGACTTCTGAAGTTACTACAAGAAATGAGCCTTCTGCTGGACTTGATCTGATAGGTGCAACACTGGAACTGCCAAAGCCACGAAATAAAGACTACCTTTCTTAAAGTAAAGCCAGTTACAGGGAAAAGACTGAAGGAGGACATGATGGATCCTGTTGACATTAATTCATTCACTGAACCAACAGTGCCTCAACTTTATCTCCTGACTTTACATAAACTAGTCAATTTGTATCAATGTTTGAAGTAGTTTTGAGACACTAACCTAGCAGGGCCATGAGAACAGAGAACAAATATATTTTATCTGGTGCTTTGTTCCTCATTGTTTAGCCTAGCGCCTGGAAAGGGGTAGAACTCATAAACATGCAGTGAATAAATAAGGGATAGTACTAAGAAAGAATATTGAATGGGTCCAACTCAACAAACGTGATGTTCTATAGTCACAGTGTAAAACCTTTATAAATTAAAATGCTTTCCATTTCTATTTAATTTATCAACTTTGCTTCTAAGGATAACTTGAATTCAATATATTCTTTAAAAGATTCCATATGTAGTATCACATGAAATTTTCCTAGTCACTGAGATGAGTCTTTCTTATTTCCAAATTAAAACTCTATTTAGAAGCATGGCTATGTTCTCAGGAGAGCTCTCTAGAATATAACACTAGAATTATTTTGATAATACTAAACTCCTGCACATATGACTAAAATAGTTCTGTCCCAAATCAGTAGATTAGAACTCTCAATGCAATTTTTTTTTGTCCTGGAGATAATGTCATGTTTTGGTTCCAAGTTAGACAATATATATATGCCATTATTTACATAACCTTCAGTTTGCAGGAAGTTCTGAAGACAAAAGTACACAGGAGAGCGCTAACCTAGCACGTTATGAGGCCCTGGATCCAATCACTAGCCCCAGAAAACAAAATAAAAATAACACTCCGCAGATTGCAACCTGAGAAGTCTACATTGTGAAAAACTCTGCTACAAATTATGTGGCTTCCTAAAACAAACAAAGTTAAGAAGAAACAGAGCCAGAAAAAAAGAAAGAAAGAAAGAAAGAAAGAAAGAAAGAAAGAAAGAAAGAAAGAAAGAAAGAAAGAAAGAAAGAAAGAAAGAAATTACAGACCAAGAACAACTTAAATGGTACACCAAACCCATTGCAATCGTTTAAATCTTGACTTAAACAAACTTTAAATTTATAACATGTAGGAGACATGTGAAGATTTGAGCATTTTGTAGACAGTTTATAAAATTAAAAAATTAGTGGTAGTAGTGTATGAAAATGATATGATTAGATTAAAACAGAGATGTCCTTATGTTTAAGTTATAGATATATAACTTTTACAGATACAATACAATGTAGGAATTTGCCTGAAACTCAGGGTACGTTGGGAAGCAGGTGAGGCTGTGGATGGGGCAGGACTGAGGCGAGATAGTAAGGATATGGAGATTCTATACACTAGTTTCTGCTTTCCATTTAAAAAAAAAGACATTTTCCAAGTAAAATATCCAAAATAAGCAAATAAAGCCAAGAAAAATTCTACTAAATCTAATATTTAGTCTGGGGAGCATATAATCGACATTTTAAAATCTTGATACTTGAGCTAACAAAGCTCTTTAATAGGTTAACCCTTTAATTAAAGCCACATTACTATGAATACATAAGACAGAAGCAGCTGATACAGATGGGGGGGGGGGAAGTACAGCTCCCCCTCCTTTGGCAGAGGGTCTTCACAGGGCAGCAGTCCCTGCACAGCAGCTACCACGTTTATGCAGCTAGGTTTTGATGCCGTTGGACACTTACTCTGTACAAGGCACTAAGCTAGTGCTGGCCTAATTGAAGAAAGAAAATGGAGAAGACGGTACCCAGCCAGTCCTTTAGATGCTTCCAACTGATGTTCTCTGAGCTATACACATCCCCTCCCTTCTCCCACTGACATAGCCTATTCCCATGTATTAGACTACAAAATATTCCACTTTAGAACTACACAATAATCTCCAAATATGGCAGCTGGCATATTACATATCCCCAGGCAAAGGAATAGGAGGACACAAGGGCAGAAGGTCACTCTGCCTTTCCTATTAACTTGCCCGCAGCAGGTTGTAAGACTAAGCAAGCTTCTGACCTTTCTCTGAAACAGCTCAAAAACCCTTCATGCAGTGTCTTCACAGAAGTGCTTAGTGACATCCTATCTCTAAAAGCAGGGGATGTGGAGCAGGGTCTGCACACAGCAGGCCTGCAGAGTCCCCAGTCCATGCTCACTGTCCCTTTTCTCCACAGCTGTCTGCTCTCCCTCAGACCTATGATGTCAGGTAAAGCTTGCATTCGATGACATAATGCTGGTGAATCTGCCCGTTGTCATAGAGGCCTCAGTCAGAAACCCAAACATGAAGAAAAGTTCTCCTCCTCCCTTACTTCCTAAATCCTAACAACAACTCCCTAAATCTTTCCTTCCCATCTTTCAAACTCACAGTTATGAAATTCTTACCCAATCCTTAAAAGTCAATTTTTTAAAAAAAGATTAACTGAATTCAGCCATAAAGAAATAGTCTATTAGGCCTGTCTTGGATCAGCTTCTGGTGGGAAATCTGTCTAACTCTCTCTGTCTGCACTCCCTCAAGTGCACCACACTCACTAAAAGCTTTGAATGCCACTAGTCTGTGCTATGCTAAGCTTGGTAACTACAAACATTCAGCTGCTTTCATTAAAGGGTCTGACGTCATGCCGAAGTCAGGCACTTCCAACCATGACTGGATGTCTATAAACAGGCAAAAGTGACCAATAAGGATAAATGCCTGCCCTGTGTAGTGCAAAGCAGCAGATTTACTCAACTCTGGAACATGATCATACCTGCATAGTCCTTCTCTTCGTTAGCGTTACTTGAAAATTTTTCCACTCCCAGCGCTGCTCCACCACATGTGCAAAGACAACATGCCCGTTTCCACACGCTCCCGCGATCTGAGTGCCATCAATAGACCACGCGATGTTAAATATGCTGCCAGTGTTGGGCTTCTCTAAAGCATATGACCACTAGATGGAAAAAGAAGAGAGTGAAAATTGATTTATTGCCCCCCCCAAATTGAGAACTTTTAAACTGGGGATATATTACATATTAAGATACTACGGTGATCTTTGAAGCAATGTATTTCGTGGGCATTTATAGCTTTATTTCTTGAAATTTAAATGTTTTGCAGTGAAGCCAATGGCAAAAACGTGTGTCTCTCCTGAAACACACTAATTCCATTAAAGAAGGTATTGATGCCTTAAAGTACTGGTTCTCAACCTGTGGGTTACAACCCTTTGGATGGGGGTCAAATGACCCTTTCACAGGGGTCACACACCAGATATCCTGCATGTCAGGTCTTTACATTACCATTCATAACAATAGCAAACTCACAGTTATGAAATACCAATGAAAGTAATTTTATGGTTGGGGGGAGGGGTTACCACAACATATAGAACTGTATTAAAGAGTCCCAGCATTAGGAAAATTAAGAACTACTGCCTTAAAGGAACTGCTTCGTTAAAGTCCACAGACACAAAATGTCTAAAAAACTAAAAAAAAAAAAAAAAAAAAATCATCCAACAGTTGCTACACATCCTGATTCCTGAAAGTATCAGATGCACAAGGTGAGCTTCCCCTTGCTGTTTTCAGAGTGTAGTAGGTAGACCCCTCAGGACTTGAGGGTCTGTGAAGATATCAGCTAAGTGTCCAGGACAGAAGAGCCTTCTCTACGTCCCAGAAGACTAACATGCTGGCGGACCGTCTCAGAGGCTTTTCCTTTTTGTTTCTGCTGATGTAATATAATTTTTTTCTAGAATGTTAACCATATTCTCTTCCTATTCTTCCAACCTTATAATCAAATTCAATCTTGCTCTCTGCTGCTGTTCTTTATTAGGGGTTTTGTCTTGGCAGGAGGATCTTTCGTTCAAGGCCTGTCTGGGCTATATGTCAAGACTCAGGTCTAAAATAAACACATAAAACAAATTAGCCACCTCAAAAAATGCCATCAAAATTACTGACTGGGTCACCAGTGAACTAATCAAAATATTTTACTAATAAAACTCTTTGGAAATAAAACAATGTAATCAGTCCATAAAGTAATCCACTAAAACGGAACATTTCTATACCGGCCTCTACCTGCTGTGTTAATTTTGTTTGTTTATTTATTTAAGAATGTATTGTGTGTGTAGGGTGCTTTGCCTGCATGCTCAATGCACTAAGCGTCCCGGCAAAAGCAAGAAGAGGGCATCAGATCCCCTGGGACCAGAGCTGTAGATGGCTGTGAGCCACCATTTGGGTGTTGGCCTCTGGAAGAACAGCTCCAGGCTCTAAGTGTTGGTTAAAATAATGAAAGTAAATTCTGTAATAGAAATCTAATTTTGAATAATTTTTTGAGTCTCTCAATCCTAGACAGCAGAAAAGAATCCTTTTGTTTTGTGGTTTATAGTTTATGGCTTCTAACAAAGTTGGTTCTACACCAAACATGAAAATGCAACTATAAATTCCTCTTTGTCTTTCATTATAAAGTCAGAAATTCACAACATAAATAGGACATTTCTCAGAGCATTAAACTAAAAACTTCAAGTAAATCTGAAATGGCTTGAGATAAAAAAAATGACTGCCCCGCCCCCTTCTCCATGACTAGGACTCTGCCCTGGGCACCAGCTCGCATGGTGACTACACTCGAGCCCTGCCAGCTGTGTCCCTATCATCACCCCCAGCATGCCTGCAAACATATTATTTCACCAGGCTTGTATGCCTAGCATAGACAAGGCTACCCATCTCTCCCGTTACCAACATGCAAAATTAGGACATGGATTTTTTTTTTTAAAGATTTATTTATTATTGTATCTAAGTACACTGTAGCTGTCTTCAGACACACCAGAAGAGGGCATCAGATCTCATTACAGATGGTTGTGAGCCATCATGTGGTTGCTGGGATTTGAACTCAGGACCTTTGGAAGAGCAGTCAGTGCTCTTAACCGCTGAGCCATCTCACCAGTCTGGGACATGGATTTTTGATGCAGTCTGCATTCATCAATATAAGGGGTGTTCATTTTAAGTCACTTTCCAGCATGTACATGGGGGGGGAGGGGGGACCACAAGTCACTTAGCTGGGAAAAACAAACAACAACAACAACAAAAGACCCTGGATATGCACACAGAAGCAAAAACAAAAGACACAAAGGGAATGCTTTTAGTTTTCTTAGCAATCTACTTCTTGGTTCCTAAGGCCTACCTAAATTTTCCCTGGGCCTCTGCATCTTTACATCTCTTTGTTTAATGGCTTCTACTTGCATACAACCACAATAAACTGTAGAAATCTAAAGTCACAGGTCAGCCATTGCTCCAGCAGTTTGAGTCTCCCACATTTGGTGTGCCCTGAGCAGTTTTACTTCTTGTAGTAAAAGGCAATAAAACAAGCAATTAGTACTCGTAAGAAGTAAGTAGCATGTCCTAGACAAGGTGGCACAGTATGGAGGAGTTAACAGAAGAGATGATCATTTAGCCCTGAGCTAATACACATGGGGACTATAAAGGCCCAGAAGGAGCCTTCACTTTGTAACACACCTCTGGAGTTTTGACCCCAGAACTCTAGAAATACACCAAAGCTGCTCCCACAGTAAGCAAAAATGTAATAAGTACTTTACATTTCATTAGAATAAGCAGCCACACTGAAAGCACAATTTTGTGTGTGTGTGTGTGTGTGTGTGTGTGTGTGTGTGTGTGTGTGTGTGTGTGTGTGTGTGTGTGTGTGTGTGTGTGTGTGTCTCTCAAGAGAGTGTTTCTCTGTGTAGCCCTGGCTGTCCTGGAACTCACTTTGTAGACCAGGCTGGCCTCGAACTCAGAAATCCGCCTGCCTCTGCCTCCTAAGTGCTAGGATTAAGGGCGTGCACTACCACCGCCCAGCCACAATATTTTTTAAAACTGGCTGAGAATGCCTCTATAAAGTGTTAAC
Organism: Mus pahari; assembly: GCF_900095145.1. Lineage (NCBI taxonomy): Eukaryota > Metazoa > Chordata > Mammalia > Rodentia > Muridae > Mus > Mus pahari. Next base: position 61,044,533 of record NC_034593.1, read on the forward strand.
TATGGGGGCGGGGAGATATTCAGGGGTTAAAAGCACGGTCTGCTCCTTTAAAGGACCCAAGTGTGAGTCCCAGCATTCATATGACAGCTTACAACCCTCTGTAAGACCAACTCCACAGGATCCAATGTGCTCACATGGTCTCCAAGGATACCATGTATGCATGTGGAACACATGTAAGCAAAACAGCCATACACAGAGAATAAAAAATTGTAAGTGTTCTGGTATGGAAGAAAAAGACAAGACTTATTTTCTTGCATTCTCTGAAGTTGTTTATGCAAGTCATTTCCCAACAGAAAAATACCTACTTAAATATAAGACAATGAAAGTCTCAACAACTGCATCTTTTCTACACAACTCCTGTGCACAGCCAGGTATTATATTTTCTACACAATCCCTATGCACATCCAGATATTATACTGCAAGGATCCCCAAAAGCACAAACTTTGTTTGGCCTAATTTAAAATTTTCAACTCATAAAATAACATACACATAAAACTGGCTTAAAATAAGGAAACAGAAGCAGCTCTTACATTCTATGGAAGCCTGGTGCTTAGGAACCGTCTCTTATATTACCTCTTAATATGAGACAAATTGCACTTTATATACATCATTAACTATGAAAAGTTACATAAGTCTGTAAGAAAGTTCCTACAGGTAATGAATTAGGATGAGTAAATGAATAGAAGAAAGTTCAGAGAAAATGGGAATTACAAAAAAACTGTTATCTTCTGCACAAGCAATAGCACCCCCTACTGAAACAGAAGCTACACTGCTAGCTAATTTAGTCAAAAGTACCTTGTGTCTTCAGTTTTCTCCTTACATCCTATTTTGTCAAATAACTAGTATAATTCATTAACACATTCTGAATGTTTACTTACAATTCCTATGTTAATTTGAATCACATTGTTAGATATCAAAGATAAAAGTAAAGTTTATTATAGAACCTAGAAAAATACAGAAGCATAAAACTAAATATTATTCCTCAAAAAATTCACTTATACCATGATTTATTTTACTGATCATCCAGTAATGCTCATTTTCCTGGCATATTTATTTTTGCATTTCTTGATCATTTAGCTTAAAATAATGCTATCTCAGGCTGAATAAATACCTCAATGGTTAAGAACACTTGGGTTCACAACCGCCTATAACTGTCTTGCTCCGGAGGATCCAGTACGGTATTCTGGCCTCTGCAGGCTCCCACACACACGTGGCATACATACATACATACACACACATACACAAACAGCTATAAGTAATGCTAACTCTTTCCCGGCTTAACTTTTGTTCTTTTCCTTCTTTCTTTTGGTGTGCACACATGGGACTGGTGTGGAGGTGAGAAGACAACTGAGTTGATTCTCTCCCACTGCCATGTAGGTCTTGGGGATCAGACTCAGGTCATCAGGATTGGCAGCATGGACCACAACCTGCTAGACAGCTCAGCGAATATTTTATACCTTTCTTGAATGCATAACAGCTGTGTCAAAGTGTCAAATTACACTTGAGAAAAAAAACCTATAGTGGCTAATGCTTCTATCCATGTGCTACAAGGAAGGCCATTTTCACATTTTCTGGGGAGTAAAAACTGTATTGCTCTGTCAATTTTAGATGCATAAAACTTGTTACTGAAAAGATAGTATTTCGGAGTTCTGGGAGTATTTATACGTCTTTAACTTCAGAATTCTAATTTGGCTCTTTTAAAATAATTTCTTTGGTTGGGTGTTGTGCATGCCTTTAATCCAAGCACATGGAGAGCAGAGCCTGGCAGAGCTCTCTCAGTTTGAGATCAGCCTAGTCAACAAGAGCTACACAATGGACTCTGTCTCACTGTCTCAAAATTTTTCTGTTGATTTATCAGCATTTCTTTAGTTATTTTGAACACATGGCCTTTGTGTAACAGGCTCGGTGCTGGATATCTTAGGAGTGGTTTTTGTCACCTTTTTTTCCCCTAAGAATAGGCCACTATATTCTCCTTTTCAGTATGTCTCATATCTTGAGGGTTTTTTTTGTCTTTTGAAAACTGAATTTTTCTTTTCTTTTTAAAACTAGATATTGAAATACCACCACGTGAATAGCTCTGGAAACAGACTCCTGTCTCAGTCTGTGTACTTGCCTGACGGGAGCAGCAGTCACCTTCCCATTTAGAGAATTTTCCAGACGGTTGGCCCAGAGACTATTCCTCTCCTGTCTGGTAACTCAAGTCTTCACTGTGGTATTCAACAGTCAGCCAGTGACCTGACACAGCCAAACAGAAAGACAACAGCTGCCCTCCAACCTCTGGCCAGTTGGCTGTGCCTGGGGCACTCCTGTAGTACCAAAGCTACACCATCAGAAACTGATGTGGCCTCTCCAGTTTGTCAATCACCCACAAGCCACCATCGACAGATGCTGTGTGTCTTCCCTGGTCTCCTCATGTGTGTCTGATGCTCTTGTATGGTATATACAATCGACTCCGCAGGAAAAGTGAGAGCCCGCTGAAGCCCTTGTTCTTCATCTCTCTTCCTCTCTCCTCTCTCCTAGGTTTCCTTGGGATCAGACTACTCCTCCTTCATCTGCCACCCCTCACCTCAAATGACTGCTGGTAGCCATTTGAGGAAGGAAGGAAGGAAGGAAGGAAGGAAGGAAGGAAGGAAGGAAGGAAGGAAGGAAGGAAGGAAGGAAGACCTTTTCCATTAAGCACAAGCTTCCTTCCACATTCATAAAGAGCTGCAGGCAATGCATTTTAGGAAAACAGAACAACTGCCAATCAGCTCCCTATTCACAGCCGCTCATTCCTCATTTTGCTAGAATAATACTATGATAAGACCTGAGGTATATGTTATACAAACTTAGCATACATACACAGTATCAAAGTCAATCGCTATAGGCAGAGTTCTGGGCTGAGGAATCTATATACTGCCCTTCAGAGCAGGGGTGGAGCTGAGTTGGCAGAGTGCTTTCAAGCATGCACAAAGTCCCAGCCCCACAAAGGCTGGGCACAACCCTGGCCAGAGCTTATCACTAAACAGGGACAAGGGAAGGGGGAGGGAGGAAAACAAATTCAAGGACCAAAGACCACTCTGACCAAAAGACAAGTTAGTAGAGGGCCATCCACAGCACACTCCTGTAAGTAGCTCCAGTGAACTCACTGGCTAAGCAAGACAGACCTGTGCGGAAGCCTTTCCTTAGTCTGTTTACAATGTCATCTGGGGTGAGTATGTTTTGTGTTTCTCCAGGGGAGGAAAAAAATGAATCACACAGCAAGTACTTCCCAATCAGCACCGTAAAAGCTGCCCTGGGCCCATGGTCTGCACTAAGAGCCACAGAGCAGCAGCTTCCAGCCTCCTTCTAACAGGAAATTAGATTATGAAGAGGTGGGAGCTGGGAAAGGGGATTCTTGACAACTAGGTATCAAGACAAGGAGCACTCTCAAGAAAGCCATACACAAAAATGACCAGACCAAGAAACAGTCTAAGCCTAAGAAATGACTTTCTAGAGTAAGATTTCACTTAAGCACATTACAAAGAGGGCCCAAAGGAGCCCACAGTTCTAGACTCATAGGCCCTAGTGGGACGCCTAGTAATATTATTATGCTAAACAGACATCAAGCCGTCCCCTAAATCTCTAGACCCATCGACTTTTTTAGTGCAGCTCTGAAACTTCCTGTGAGAAGTTTCTTCATGCTGTTAATGCTGAAACTCACAACTGGTTAACTAACGTGCAGAAAGTGTCTGTGGTGTGCACAGCCACAAATGGGGTAGCCATGTAACACTCCTTTCCCTAAAGGCTCAGGACCATTGTGAAATAGGGGACAAAAAGACTGTAAGAGCCAGAAGTTGGGGAAGACTGGAGTGTAACAGTGTCTTCTAGTCATTCTTGGACAACCGTGTTAATGGGCACAAGGCAACTGTGATTATCTACACAAGATAGGTCTGCACAAGAGCAAGCCGACCGACACTCAAGCCTGCATGCGGGGCTCATGGACTCCTACTCTTAGCTGAGGAGCCACTTACACCGATGCTTCAGGGAGGGGAGAGAATGGAGCCCCTGGAGGTTGGCCATGCTGCAGAGGACAGCCCCCAAACCCTCAGTATATGAACAGTACTTAGTAGGCTACTTGAAAATACTTCTTAAGGGGCTTAGAGAGATGGTTCAAGCAGTTAAGAGTGCTGGTGTTAAGTGCTCGTTACTCTTCAGAAGACCCGTGTTCAATGCCAAGCACCTCCATGGCAGCTCACAACTGTCTGTAGGTCCACTTCTAGGACATCTGACACCCTCACACAGACAAAACACCAATGTGCATGAAATAAAAAACAAATCATTAAAAAGTCCTTTTAAAAATGTCATAGCCAGGAGGCGGTGGTAAACACCTTTAATCCCAGAGCCCAGCAGGCAGAGGTAGGTGTAGAAGCCCCATCTCAAAAAAAAAAAAAAAAAACCAAAACAAAAAACATTATATATATATATATATATATATATATATATATATATATAAACAAAAAAAATGTAAAAGATAAAATAGAATTTAAAATATAGAGCCCAAGAACATACCTTTTAGCAATACTGAAATAGCACTCATGTATGCTAAATTTGGGTAACTTGATTATTGTAATGTTCAAACAAAGTATCAATCAAAATAACACAAAGTTAGAGTAATTTATGTCATATTATGTTATACTCAATTTACGTCATATTGGGGGGTTATCTTCAAGGAATTCATGGCTCTTCCCAAATAGCAAAGACATCTCTCCTGAACCAACCCCTTTTCCAGCTCTCCTCACTAACCCTTATTCAGACCAACAGCCTAGAATAATATTGATGCCAAAAGTACCATTTAAAGTTCTGTGTTCCTAGCAGGGCATGGTGGCACATGCCTTTAATCCCAGCACTCTGGAGGCAGAGGCAGAGGCAGGTGGATTTCTGAGTTCGAGGCCAGCCTGGTCTACAGAGTGAGTTCCAGGACAGCCAGGGCTATACAGAGTAACCCTGTCTCGAGAAACCAAAAAAACAAAACAAAACAAAACAAAACAAAAGTCCTGTGCTCCATACTAAGTGGGTATAAACTGGAACAGTTAAACTGTTTTACCATCCTTCAGACTCATGCTCAAGACAAATATTTCCAAAAAGACAAATAATAGAGACTATGTCAACTCTTCAGTTGCAAACCGCTTCACCTTACGAATTAGGAGCTGATAAATCAGAGAGGTTGTGTCAAATGTATTCAATGAGGACATTTCAAAGTGCTCACTAAGTGAGCGAGTGAGCATTGTGGTACATCACCGCGTGCAGCAGTATGTTTGTGACTGAAACTTACCCCAGTTTTATCACACAAGCGTAACGTATGAAACGATCCAACGGCAAATAACTCTCCATCTGGAGCCCAGGCCACTGAGGTGATAGGGTGCTCATGAGGCTGGGAGCCGTACAGCACGCGGCCATAACTATCCCAAACCTATAAAATCAAAGTTGAAAAGGTTTTTATCATCTCCACATTACTACAAAAAGACTGTCCTCCAATAAGATATCGAGTGAAGACTCAGAATCATAACCATATAAAATTAGCAACCAGATTTTACCATCACACAAGGAGGACAAAGCAATATTCCTGGAAGTGCTCAGGCCTCAGAAAGAAAGTATTTCAGAACATTACTAAACCTGGGTTAAACATTACATCTGCCCATCTTAAGTGCTTTAAATTTTGTAGTAAAATCTGGTGTGGGTTGGTATTTTCTATAATTTCTTTCTGCCAAATGGGATTTCTATTGGTTTTCTTTAATAATTTATTTCAACTAAAGTCCCTGTAATTACAGTGACATTAAACGTCACGGTTGGAGCTAGGGATAGACCTCAGTACGGAAGCCTTTGCCTAGTATATCCATGGTCCCAGTTCTGCAGAAAGGGGAAGACATCTTCATATCCACAAATTATTTTATTCTGAAATAGACCAATATTTAGGAAGTTAGGAGGTCGATTTAAAAAAATATGTAAGTAAAGAAATGAACTGATTTAAGTTGAAACACACACAAAGAAGAGCTGAATTGAGATGTTGCTGTTGCTTATCAAATCAAAATTTTATTATGAAAACTTTAAGTAGCATTTAAAGTTGGAAAACGAAATCTGTTCAATTACCACAGGTAAAAGACTAAAAGATAGTTGTATATGCTATTGTAAGCCAGTTTCCCCAAATTTTATTATTTTAAGCCAATAGTAAGTCTAAACTCTATATACTATGATGGTCCGTTTTCTTTGTCAACTTGACACAATAGGTGGGAAGAGAGTCTCAGTGAGGGATGGTCTAGCAGGTTGGCAGGGCGACCTATCTGTGAGGCTCTGTCTTGTGGGCAGCACGATTCCCAGACTGTAAGCATTGAAAAGATGCACTGAGTAAAGGTCTGGGTGCACTCAGCCCTCTGCTCTTGCTGCTGCCATGACTGGCTGCTTCCAGCCCCTGCCCTGACTGGCCTGCAATGATGGACTGAAACCTGCAACTGTAAGGTAACAAACAACATCTCTCTTAAAGCTGCTCCTGTCAGGGTTCTGTATCACAGCGACAGGAAATGAAGCTAAAACACATACCTTATACTTACAGTCTTCACCTGCAGATAAAATAAGATCATTCACTGAGTTCCAGTCGACTTTTAAAATGATGCCGTCATGGGCTTTCCACTATGAAGGGGGAAAAAGACATTACTTAAAACTTTAGAAGTGAAATATATTTTCTATTTTTAAAAAAAATCCTTTTTTTCTGGGTCCTTTTCCTATTTATTTATTTATTTAAGAGTTGAGGGTCTCACTGTGTTACTCATCTTAGCCTAAAGTACTGGACTCAAGTGATAGCCCTGTCGCAGCCTTTCACAGATTCTTCTCTTCCTTCCACAGCCACTGTACAATTCCTCATTTACCTCACTGCAATTCGCATCAAGGAGAGCACCTAGCAACATGGCACCACTTTATAGCTTACATCCTATGAACTTGCTCAGTTGCCTCAACTCCAGATGGAAACTGCTGATAAATTGTTTCAAGATTGGTGTTAGCATTAAAAACTGAAATAAAGGGCTGGAGACATGGCTCAGAGGTTAAGGACCCCGACTGTTCTTCTGGAGGTCCTGAGTTCAACTCCCAGCAACCACATGATGGCTCACAACCATCTGTAATGAGATCTGATGCCCTCTTCTGGTGTGTCTGAAGACAGCTACACTGTACTTACATAAAATGCCTTTATAAGAGTAGCCTTTATAAGGCAAACCTGTGCTTTATAAAATTAGGTTATTAATTTTATAGCAATATAAGATCCAATTAATTTTATAGCACTACAAAATTAAATTATTAATTTTCTTAATAATTGATATAAATAATTAGTAGACAGACATAAAGGTTATAGGCAGATGGATAAATGATAGACACAGAGATAGCATGAACAGTCTATACAGAAATATAGAACATCAAAGTTTCCTTGATCTCTTTATTGCTTGAAATTTCCATCTATTCAACTTCTGAAACTGATGCTTTTAAAAAAAATTTTATGTGTTCAACTGGCTGCATGTATGTATGTAGATTATATGTGTGTAGTACCCACAGAAGCCAGAGGAGGGCATCAAATCCACAGGAACTAGAGTTACACTCAGTTCCTAGCTGCAGTATAAGTGCTGGGGGTGTTCCAGCCCCCAAAGGAATGCTTTTTTTTTTTTTTTTTTTTTTTTAAGATGTATTTATTATTATGTCTAAGTACACTGTAGCTGTCTTCAGACACACCAGAAGAGGGCATCAGATCTCATTACGGATGGTTGTGAGCCACCATGTGGTTGCTGGGAATTGAACTCGAGACCTTTGGAAAAGCAGTCAGTGCTCTTAACCGCTGAGCCATCTCTCCAG
>NC_034593.1:61052713-61057829 GCF_900095145.1 Mus pahari
TGGAACTCACTCTGTAGACCAGGCTGGCCTCGAACTCAGAAATCCGCCTGCCTCTGCCTCCCAAGTGCTGGGATTAAAGGCGTGCGCCACCACTGCCCAGCTTTTTTTTTTTTTTTTTTTTTCTGAACTCTCTAGCTTATTAAAAGGGAAAGAAGGTACACTAATTCATAGTAACATAACAAAATCAGTAACAGCAAGTGCTTACTACACACCAGATAGTAATCCTCACAACATCCTAGTGAATAGGTATTGTACAGACAAGAAGGCCAAGGTAAAGAGATTCACTTTGTCATCACACAGAGGTAAGCAAGTGAAGTGACCCAGCGCCTCACTCCTAAGCTGTAGGGTTTAAATGAGAGCAGTCAAACTGGGCAGGATCGTCCACATGGTTCTGGCTTTAGAGTTCTGAAAGTTACATGGGTAAAGGGGTTGTAGGATCTTCTCCTATGGTTAAAGGGAGGTGCTGAGGCCAGGGATGTGGCAGGGACTGCATGAGGCCTGAGAGGCTGTTGCATGAAGCTGTGTCAGTGAAGCCTAGTTTGCTTAGAGACTCCAAGACTTTGAAGATGCCAGTGTCATGAGACATTTGCCAAGGACAGCTGCATACAAGGGCTGGAGCCAGCCCAAGAGGGACAACTGTGTCGCATCAAGCAAAGCTGGAAGGACTGAACCACCTAAGCCCTCTGACAACTTTTAGAATGGTAAGAAACATTTTGTATCACTGTATGTTGGAAGTATATAATTTGCTTTTTGATTTTACAAGGAGTTATACTTAAAAGATTGCCTTGAATCTCAGAAGAGACTTAGTACTTTAACTTTTAAACTGTGCTGAGACTATGAAATGCTATGACTATTAAAGTTGGACTACATGTATTATGATATGATCATGAGCCTATGGGGACCAGTGAGTGGAATGAGAATGGCCCCCATAGGCTCGTAAGTGAATACTTGGTCTCTAATTGGCGGAACTGTCTGGAAAGGATTAGGAGGTGTCACTGAAGTATGGCTTTGAGGCTTCAAAAGTCTTGTGACATTCCCAGTGTCTTTCTCTGCCTCCTCCTTGCAGATAAAGACATGAGCTCCCAGCTACTGTTCCAGGGCCAGGCCTGCCTGCCTGCCTGCCTGCCTGGGGGTTGCCATGCTCCCTGCCATGATAGACATGGACTCTAACCCTCAGAAACTGTAAACCTCAAATAAACCCTTTCTTACAATGTGGGAACACAGTCCAAGAATGCAGCCATGTGGGAATTCTAAGTGCTTGTGAGAAAACTCCAGGAAAACAAGACAAGCATCTCGTGACCTCGGTTTGTTCAAGACAGAGTTGTTCTTGGAAGTGTTTTCATGCTCCTGCCAGGTGTGTCAGACAGAAGTGAGTTTACTCCGGCTGTTGCTATTCATATGCCTCTATGAGAAAACATGTTCTGGCCATGCAGCTCCTTCTTGTGATGCACACTGTACTCATGTGACTCTTCCTAACACTCAGAGTATAAACTGTCTGATGCTCTGAGTAAACTTGGCTACTGCATGAATGAGACTTTAGTCCACCTCCTTTTTAGGCCCTGGGAGGCCTAGGTTCACACCGGCAACTGGAGCAGTAAACACTATGTGATGCCTTGGTCATAGTGTATTATCACAGACACAGAAAAGTAATGAAGACAAACAAAAGCCAGGCTCCACTGTCATTATCAAAACTTGTGTCTTTCAGTGCTAGAATCCAATAACCAAACCTTGCATACTGGTTTAAAGGTCTGCCCGTCATGCGCCTGACCTTCCTTAACAGCTGTTGCTGTTTCTTGGCTTTTGTGTGGTTTGCTTACCCCTCTCTCACACCGTTTTCAGTATTTGTTTCTACTCGCTGGGTTTAGGGTCACCTCCCCATCTATTCTTTATGATTTAACTCCTAATTCCTCTCTTCTGAATAGCACACAAGCAAATGTCAGCTCAACGTCTACCCTTAAGCCAAGTGCTCTCCATACATTCATCAAGTTATATACACATAGTTGGTTCTAAGTCTGACAGCGACTGTTCACCATTCTGACAGAAAGAAACCTATGCCAGTCCTCTGAGAAAGCACAAGTGCACAAACAGATGACGAGGATGATTAAAAACCAATCAGCACTCTAAAGAGTTTCATCTCAAACCCACGCGCGAGACTGGCTCTGTAAAGCGCAGGCTGCTCGGTTGTGCTGAATCACATGTCAGCTCAGGTATTCAAAACACCTGCCTGAGTGACTGCGGGAACGGGAGCTCAAGTAGCAGGAAAGTGAGTCTTTGCAGGAACATAAACAGAAAGAAAGTCCCTTATCTATACTAAAGTCTGACGAGCCTGCAAACTCAAAGCTCTCTGAGTGTAAGGAGACTAAACCAGAAAACAGGAAACTGCAAGGACCACCCGACTCAGCAGTAACAATGAGCCAGATAACTACTTACAAAGGCCTGAGGCGTACCTGTAAAACTTTAGCATTTGGTTGAAGAGGTTTAATGATGAGCTGTTTGCCTGCTGTATAAAGAACCTTTTCTGAATCAGGGCCCCAGGCTACTGAATACACTGGTATTCCTGTAAAAAAAGAAAGGGAAAATGATAAACTTATATTTTCATGTCTTTAAGAAAGAATAATGTTAAGAGGGTCAAGATCTTAGAAAGGTGGCACTGGTCTGCAATCCAAATACTAGGGAGGCCAAGGCCTAGGCCAGCCTGAGCTACAGAGAGACCCCACTCTCTTTTTTATCAGTGTTCCTGGCATACAATAGAACAATCGGAAACAGAAACACAAACTAATCTAATAATTTCAAAATAAAAGCATTAAAGATCTACTGTGAGCCACTGACACACTGTATTTTATGTTTCTGGGTTTTACATTGTTGTTTTGGTTTTGCACGTTTGAGAAACGATCTTGCAGGGTTAACTCAGGCTGGCCTCACAAGCAAGCTTCCTGCCTGACTTCCCCACTGGGATTACAAGTGTGCCCCACCTTACCAAAAGCATGGTATCTTTTCATGTGTAAATTTAAACATACACACACACACACACACACACACACACACACACACACACACACACACACACACACACAGGCTTTTAGGGTTTCTCTATGGTGCCCTGGCTGTCCTGGAGCTCATTATGTAGACCAGGCTGGCCTCCAACTCATATGATCCACCTGCCTCTGCCTCCCTAGTGCTGGGAGTAAGAGCGTTCGCCCACACCAGTGTAAGAATAGTGTAAGAGCATCACCCACACCAGGCTGGTATACCTTACATGAAATAAACACTGATAGGCTGCTGCTATCATCCTCTACGTGTTTTCCAAGACTAAGACAGTCTTTCACTGTTCATGGAACTCGTCAATTCGGCTAGGTTGGCTGGCCAGAAAGTCCCATGGAGCTCCTGCTTCTGTCTCCCCAGTGATGGGATTACAGGGGTGCACCACCACCCCAGCTTTTCTGTGTGTGTGCTAGGGACAAGAATTCAGATCTTTCCCTTGTGTGACAAGCACTTTGCCTAAGGAGCCAGCTTCCCATCCTCAATCCTACGACTTCTTAAAGACTCTCGGAGGACAGGTTCTGCAGTTAGTCAGATGTGGTACCTATAGCAAGGTTGGCGGTGACACTGCAAACGGGAAAGTACAGGTATGTGTACAGTTTGAGTGTGAAATGCTCACTGTGGAAGGCTTGGCCTCAGCTCGCAGCACTATTACGGGAGATTCTGACCACCAGAGGAGGTAGGCCTAGCTACAGGAAGTATATCAGTCGGGGTCCTGAGCCCCCCAGCCCCATCTCTCTCTATTCCTTCGCTTGCTGTGATGTGAATTGTTCTGCTTCTTCAGGTCACTGATGTCATGATGGACCAAGTCCTCTGAACTCTGAGTACAAAGCAAGCCTTCCTCCCTTGTTCATGACAAATGTTCTGACACAGCATCAGTCAAACACTTCTATCACAAATCACATTAAATATGATGAGGATGTTAGTTTCTGATAAGAATTTACACAGGCCGGGCGTGGTGGCGCACGCCTTTAATCCCAGCACTCGGGAGACAGAGGCAGGCGGATTTCTGAGTTCAAGGCCAGCCAGTGAGTTCTACAAAGTGAGTTCCAGGACAGCCAGAGCTACACAGAGAAACCCTGTCTCGAAACCCCCCCCCCAAAAAAAAAAAAAAGAATTTACATAGTATTCTTTAAACTCAGTTACATTTAGGGACAGTACTTTCTTTCTTTCCATCTTCCCTTTTTAAAAAAGATGTATTGACTTTCGTTTCATGTGAGTAAGATATTTTGCCTCCATGTATTAGGTCTGTGTATGTACGGCATGCATGCCTGGTACCCGCAGAGGCCAGAAGAGGTGTCAGGCTCCCTGGGACTGGAGGGAAGACAGTTGTGAGCCACTATGTGGGTGCTGAGAATAGAAACTGGGTGCTCAGAAAGAGCTATCTTTCCATCCTATCCCACTTTTTTTTGATGCAGGATCTTGCAATATAGTCAGGCTGGCCTTGAACTCCTATATCTCAAGAGCTAAGATTAGAGGTATACATGCACCACCATGCTTTGCAAGGACAGAATTTCTTAACTTGACAACTCCCTGGGGTACCTACTATCTTCTAGAAACTATGATTTATTTGGTCTTCATTTTAAGAAATAAGTATAATAACCAAGTAAGTGGTACACACCTATAATCATAGCACTCACAAGGTCAGGACAGAAAGATTACAAATTGGAGGCTATGCTAAACCACATAGTGAGTGACAGTCTAGGTCACATACCATGGCTTTATCAGATAGATAAATAGATAGATAGATAGATAGATAGATAGATAGACAGACAGGCAGACAGATAGACAGACAGAAAGATGCTGGACCACATAGTGAGTGATAAGCTAGTCTAGGTCACATACTAAGGCTTTATATGAGAGAGAGAAAGAGAGAGAGAGACCGAGACCATTGGTTAACTACTAATAATCTGTAATCCCCTTACCTTAGCCTAGCTACCTATTCATTAGAAAAATTATCAGAGTTATATAATCTATGAAACATTAACCCATTTTTAATTATAAAGCCAAGCCTTTGAAAGCTGTCTAGAATCAGACTGTTACAGCAATTGGCTTCTAGGAAAAAGAAAAAAAAAAA
>NC_034593.1:61057874-61070266 GCF_900095145.1 Mus pahari
GTAACAAGATCTGACTCCCTCTTCTGGAGTGTCTGAAGACAGCTACAGTGTACTTACATATAATGAATAAATAAATCTTTAAAAGAAAAAAAAAGAAAGAAAGAAAGAAATTTAAATTCCCAGGAAAATAAAATCTGAATTTGCTGATCCATAGGTGACAGGTATTTTCTCTCCCTCTGTGATGCAGATACAGGCCAGATTTAGACCAGATTAAAAGTAGATAAAGGCAGGTTTATTAGGCAGCAGCTCTCGGGTAGGTTCACTGGGATCATGCCTGGTCAAACCCTGAGCCCCTGGGTGAGCCCTCTTGGGTGCGTTGCCAGATACTCAGAGATGGCGAGTAAGGATGTGTTAGCCTGGAGTTTTCTCCAAGCAGATGGGAAGTAGTGTTTCTTTCTGGGCAGGCGGGATTGAGGGGAGGAGGGTAGATGGGGTTTGCCAGCTTGTTCAAAGAAAGAGCAGGGGTTCCAGCCTAACACTGGGCAATCAATAAGATTTAACTATGTATTTGGAGAGAAAATTCAACATGTTACAGTCAACAGAAAGTGAGTTTCACTAAAACAAATTACCATTTATTATGTTCATTTTCTCCAAATAAGTGCATGCATAAACAAGTGTCGATGGCTCACAGCGGTTGGATAGTCTAGTTTACCCCTCGACCATACCAACTCTTCAGGATGGCTCCACAGTTTTCACTTAATGCTATCAAGTCTCTAATCATCCTGTTTAGTCCACAGCACCCAGGCTTTTCTCTGTATACAACAACCCACGAACCTAGGCCTACTCAGTGATCAAACTCAAACCCTGTGCCTCCTCCTTCTGTCCTTCTAGAATGTCCTCTCCAGGAGCCTGGAGCAGGCCTGGGGCAGGCCTGGGGCTCAGCAGCAAATTGCTAGCCAGACTGAATAGGCTCCTGCCTGGAATCTCGCATCAGGAGGTTGGGGCAAAAGAATCATAACAGGACTGTGGTTAGCTGTGGTTAACAACAGTCCCAGCCAAGCTATAGTATGAGTGAGACCCTCACCTCAAAAAACAAAACCAAACAAACCACCTTCAAATGCAACCTTCAACTCTAACAAACTCCCTAAAGGACGTAAACCCAAACTGCAGCGACTCCAAATGTCCTTCATGATAAAGACTGACAGGGAAAAGCGGGACTTAGTTAGAAGGCAGTTAGTTAGCAGTGCCAGCCAGACAAGCGCAGCTCTCCCACCCTCAGCAAAGAAGCTTCTTTTTGCAGCAGATGAAAGCGACTTCAGAGATCCACAGATGGTCAAAATGCAGAGAATAAAGAACCATGGTGTGCCAGGCCCCAGTTGGTACATCTACAGCACAGTCTCTACACTATGCCTATCCTGGCTAGTTTTATGCCAACTTGACACAAGCTAGAGTTATCAGAAAGAAGGGAGTCTTGACTGAGAAAACAAATGCCTCCACAAGATGGGCTGTACATAAGCCTGTAAGATATTTTCTTAATTACTGACTTAAGTGGAAGGTCCCAGCCCATTTTGGGTGGTGCCATCCCTGGGCTGGTAGTACGGGCTTCTATAAGAAAGCAGGCTCAGAAACCCAAGGGGAGCAAACCAGTAAGCAGCATCGCTCCATGGCCTCTGCATCAACTCCTGCCCCCAGATTCCTACGATGTTCAAGTCCCTGTCCTGACTTCCTTTGATGACGAACAGTGCCGTGGCATCCTCTTGTTTTGGTTGTGGTATTTCATCACAGCAATAGTAACCCCAACTAAGACAACAGCCATGGGAGGAGATACAGAGACAAAGTGTGGAGCAGAGACTGAAGGAAAAGCCATCCAGAGATTGCCCCACCTGGGGACCCATCCCATATACAGACAACAAACCCAGACATTATTGTGGATGCCAAGAAGTACTTGCTGACAGGAGCCTGAGATAGCTGTCTCCTGAGAGGCTCTGCCAGTGCCTGACAAATACAAAGGTGGATATTTGCAGCCAACCATTAGATTGAGTACAGGGTTCTCAATGGAGGAGTTAGAGAAAGGACTGAAGCAGGTGAAGGGGCTTGCAACCCTATAGGAAGAACAACAATATCAGCAAGTACCTGCAGAGCTCCCAGGGAGGGACTAAACCACCAACCAAAGAGTACACATAGAGGGACCCATAGCTCCAGCTGCATATGCAGCAGAGGATGGCCTTGTCGGGCATCAATGGGAGGAGAGGCCTTGGTCCTGTGAAGGTTTGATAGATGCCCCAGTGTAGGGGATGCCAGGCCGGGGAAGCGGGAGTCGGTGGGTGAGTGGGGAAAAACTCTCACAGAAGCAGAGGGAGTGCGGAGGGGATAGGGGGTTGTCAGAGAGGAAACCAAGGAAAGGGGATAACATCTGAGATGTAAATAAAGAAAATATCTAATAAAATAATTAAAAAAAAGACAATAGCCAAGAGAAAATTAGAGAAGAGGAGGTAGAAAGATGGTTAGAGCCAGAGGATCAGGACACCTGATGGACGATACTGTCTTCTAGACATGACTGCAGTCATGAAGTCTAAACAGTATGGTTGTCCACATCTGTATAATACACAAACCAGTCCACATGCCAATGTGGATGAGGAAAAATTTCATCACACTCCACCCCCAAATGAAGAGCTACAAGACAATGGCTGTTGAGAGGAAAAATACATTTTCTGCTGAGAGGAGCCCTGACAGTTATGCAGTCTCGAGTGATTGGCATACAGGTTCCTAAAGGAACTCAGCAGGCAGTGTACAACAGTACATTTTGTATATACACAGCAACAACATCAGGCATGGTGGTGATATATGCCTTTATTACCAGGACTCTGGAGTTAGAGGCAGGCAGATCTCTCTGAGTTCAAGGCCAGCTAGATCTACATATTGAGTTCGGTACCAGCCAATGGTGTACAGTGAGACACTGTTAGAAACAAAACGTAAAAAACAAAACTAAAAATAATTACAGAACAGGTCATGACTTCAAGGGTAGGGGCGTGGGAGGAGTAGGAGAGGGTAGATGATCAGGGAAGAAATGAAGCAAATACACTATACTCATGTATAAAATTCTCAAAACATTTAAATGAAAACAAAGAATGTAGTTAGGATTATAGTAAACTAGTATGTGCTTTCTAATTTCCATTATTATATTTTTGTGCAAAGGGGAAATTAATACATTTTAATTTATAAATTATCATATACTCACAAGTGTCGGTAAAAGTACACTTTGCTGAGTTATATATACTAACTGATAATAAACATCTACGCCAAGGAAACAATTCTGTAGCCCAGCTCCCGCTGAGCTGCACAGGATGTGACTTTCGGCCTTTAGCTGTGCTGTAGGATGAGGAGCCTGGGATGTGTCCGTCCTCCTCCCCGCTGACGTTTGAGCTGAGGGCCTCTTAGGGGGCCGTATCACCTTTTCCTTGTTTATGAGCCTTCCTTCCTTCAGAATACTCACCTACAGTGTGAGGACAAGGACACAATTTACTTCCTGCCTGTACAGTTTTTTAAATAGTAATAGTGTTTCAGAAAGGTGATTTAGAAAATAAGACAAAGTAAGCTGAGAAAGTGAAACATGTATTTTCTGTGTTATAAACAAGCCTTTAAACCACATTCCTTCAATCAGATATTAGCTAAGATGTGGGTGCTTTGGATGAACAGCGTTTATTTAGGTAGATGAACAGCTTTACAGAGAAAATGATTTATGATGAGTCTCTCTTACTTCCACTTAAGAGTGTAGCAAGGGTCTGTTCCAAGTTCAAAGCCAGCCAGGGCTCTCTATCAAGATGCTATCACAAAACAAACAAGTAAGGCACTAACCATGCTGTCCTTCCGTCTGCAAAGTCGAAAAAGAATACGTGTAGGCTCCAGATGGAATTATTTTAAAATAAGAATTTAGTCAAGTATGGAACAAGATGTTATTAATTTTATCATTAACAAAAAGAGAAATACATAATCATTTTGTAATAAATTCTGGCTTTTTGTTAAGGAAATTTTTATGCTCCATTTCAGTTAAAACACTCATGATCTTGTTTTTCTGACTTAGTACACTAAAGTCATGTGATCTTTTTGACATTTTTTAAGAAACCACATGCACCTGGGGTTGTGTTAAATGTCAGACCCTTATCTCTCTGTAAAACAAATTATCTAAATTCTTTCAACCCTTGAAAGCATTTTAAACCACAGAGGAGTTGAGAAAATGTATTTCCATTGTTTTAAGGAAGTACCTGGTCAAACGTACCATGTTTTTCACATTCATACCAAAACAGTGTCCCCTAAAAGTGTTGTTTTTCTGTTACTAAAAGATGTATTAGAAACAAAATACTCACTAATGTGATGATACAGTAGCTGTCTTTGCCTAGATTTTAATATGGATTTACAGAGTGGATGGAAATACTTAGAATTGAACCTAGCACTAACTGAACAGTCCCTATTAACCAGTGCACTAGCAAAGGCTCTGTAAACCAATTGTCAACATTCGCTCCTTTGCTGTTCACAGTAGAAAGAACTGATTTGCCAGCTAAGCACAGTGGCCTACACCTGTAATCCCAGCATGCAGAGGCTGAAGCAGGACTGCTCCACAGTGCCTTCAGACAAGCGGGTCACTCTGCAAGATCCTGTCAAAAATCATCACATTTCCACTCATCAGGATGTGCAACTTAGTCTTTATGTGGGTCTCAAACAACTGAAACAGGGCGGGGTTGGGGGGGGGGCTATGCCTAAAGCTGTTGCCTATATGTGGATATGTTCTCCTAGATGGGCTGCCTTGTCTGGCCTCAGTGGGAGAGGAAGCACCTAGCCTCACAGAGACTTAAAATGCCAGGATGGGGGGAGGGGGAAGATACCCAGACCCCCCCCCCCAGCTCAGAGGAGAAAGGGAGGGGGGAAGAAATGTGTGAGGGGTGACTGGGATGGGGCAGTAAGCAGAATGTAAAGTGAGTATATAAAAAAAATTAAATTAAAAAAAAAAATCACATTTTGCTTTCACTCTACTTGCAAAAGACAGATAATCAAGTGGGCCTCATTCCAGCAAAGCAGCTTGCTTATATGTGTCACTGGGTCAGGATTAAAAAAACAAAACAAAACAAAAAACTTAAATAACAGCATTTGTTTCCTCAGGTTCTACCCTCTGCTACCTCCCCACTTCTGCATGACTTCAGTTCTTCATCTTTACCTATGTAACTACTCCCAAGTTAAATTTTCGCCTTTATTTCTGATCTTCAACACCTTTCCATTTACCCCAAAGTACCTAAAAACTCAAACACAAACTCTCTATATTGATCCACCAGGATCCCTTATTCTTCTGGCCCTCTATCTCTTACAGGGTACTCACCTGCTCAGCCCCCTCCTAGAACTATGCCCCACCCCTCCCCCAATAGCCACATCACTGCTTCTCTTAAATTCTACCCTCATTAACAAAGGACCTTCCAGAAACAGCCTCACTGGCTACCCTGGACAAATCCCAATCTCCTCCTAGTTCCTCTTCTCATCACAACAAACTAGAGCAAGTTCCTCAGATAATCACTTCCTCCTCCTGTCCCACTCAGGGTTTTCTGGTGCATTGTTTTGTTTTGTTTCAGGGCAAGGCAGTGCAGCCTGGTTGCTCCACAGTTCTGAGGCACACCTAGAATGTCAGGCCAGACTTAACTGACATACCCTGGCCAGATGTGGAATGTATCTACTTCACAGATGGGAGCAGCTTTACCCAGATGGAATGGGGTATGCAGGGCTGGTGGTAATGGACTTGGACTCTGTTATTTGGGCAATTGCTTTGCCACCAGGAACTTCAGCCCAGAAAACTAATCTAAAGGCTCTAACCCAGGCTTATCCCAGCACTTGGGGCAGAGGCAGGCGATTCCTGGTCTACAGAGTGAGTTCCAGGACAGCCAGGGCTATACAGAGAAACCCTGTCTCAAAAAAAAAAAAACTGGCAAAGGGAGACATAGCTACAGCAGATATGCCTTTGCTATGGCTCACATACATGGGTTCATATACCAAGAGAGAAGATAACTGACTGCAAAGGGAAAAAAAAAATCAAAAATAAGGAAGGAATACTTGCTTCATTGGAGACATATGTCTTCCTCTCAAATAATTCATTGCCCTGGGCATCAGAAAGGGACAAGAAATAGCCTGAGGGAACAGGCTAGCTGATAAAGCCCAAACTTCTACTGCTGACAACCTGGTAGCTTTGCTGCACCCTGTGCTCCCAGCCATCCCGGAATATACCTTTGAAGACAAATGGCATCAGGTGAATGCCAAGAAGTTTACAGAAGAGTCAGACAGTTGCTGACCTCTGAAGGCTGCACCATCCTACCTGAGGAGTTTGCTAAGCAACCCATCCATCAGACTCACCAAGCCTCACGAACTGCCATGAGGGGAAGGTACAAAATGTTTGACTTAGGATACTTGGCTGACCAGATACTCTCAGGCTGTTCCACCTACCAAATTGTGAACTCCTCAGTCCCCAGTCAAGGGGCCACTCCAGGAACCAGAATCAGGGGTCAACGGCCAGGGGCTAATTGGGAAATAGCTTATACAGAAATAAAACCCAGAACATATAGATACAAGTATTTGCTAGTTTTTATAAATATCTTTTCAGGATGGGTAGAAGCCTACCCTATAAAGAAGGGACTGCCAACATAGTGGCAAAGAAGGCTTCTGGAAGACATCACACCTAGGTGTGGTTTGCCTACCCTGCTTGGGTCTGACCGTGGACCAGCATCCATCTCTCAGGTAACTCAATCTCTAGCACAGGTTCTGGGGACCAACTGGAAATTACATTGTACATACAGATCCCAGAGTTCCGAGCAAGTAGAGAAAATAACTCAGACACCGAAGGAGGCCTTGACCAAACTGACCCCTGAAACTGATGATGACTTGGTGTCTCTCCGACCTTATGCCTTATATAGGGCTGAGAACATCCTCTATACTTTAGGTTTCCCCCTCCCCTTTGAAATCCTATATTGGAAGCCCCCTCCCATGCTACCTAACCTCCATTCTGCTATCTTAGCTGAATATGACTAACGTAAGTTTTTAAAATCCTTGGAAGCACTCCATAAGGTCCAGAAGCAACTCTGGCTGCCATCCACCAGGCTTATGAGTCTGCTCCTCCCCCTAACCCTCATTGCTTTGAACCAAGTAACAAAGTCTGGATTAAGAGACATAACCACAAGACTCTGGAACCTCACTGGAAAGGGCCTCACACCACAATCTTGACCACACCTACAGCTGTCAAGGTGGACAGGATCAGGAAGTTGATACACCACTCCCAGGTTAAGTCTGCTGGGAGAGACAGGATTCAGAAGTTGAGGTCCCAGCAGCGGAGACTTCTAGATGAACTGCCACAAGGATGATGGAAGGCCACCCACACCCTGTCGATCCACTGAAACTGGGACTCTAGCGCTCTTGATCCTGCTTGCAACAACAACCTTGTCATCAAGTTCACAGTGACCGGCAGGAGGGCTGACTGCTCTGCCAGGTCTTAGCTCCTCTGTCCAGACTTAACACAGCAGGTAGGCAGACTCAAGCAGAGTAGGCAAACCACACCTAGGTGTGATGTCTTCCAGAAGCCTTCTTTGCCACTATGTTGGCAGTCCCTTCTTTGTAGGGTAGGCTTCTACCCATCCTGAAAAGATATTTATAAAAACTAGCAAATACTTATATCTATATGTTCTGGGTTTTATTTCTGTATAAGCTATTGGTTACTGGACAGGAACTCTTCATTGGAAACAAGGTACCCCCAGCCTATTCCCACCCTGAAACTGCACTGTAACCCCATACTGTTGCAGGGTACATGCTCTCCCCAGAGAATACTTGGTGCGCTTGTACCTTCGGGCTTACCCCATGCATTTATGGTCGGGTTATAAATACGACTGAGGTTCTTTATGTTTGTACAGCTTGTATCCAGTGACTTATTACTCTGGAGAGGATATCTTCAACCAGCTAGCACCTCTAAACAATTGGGTTTAAAGGGTGGCCGTTGCCACTGTTATTAGCTTCTCTCCTTGACACAGGGCTGGCTGGAGCCGCTAGTGTATGGGGCCTCACAAACATCTCAAGGATTCGAGATGCCCATTACTGAAGGGGGCAGTGGGAGGGATGAGACAGGCTGACTCCACAGCAGGCTTCAAAGTGGCAGTTAAGGAGGCCAGGCCTAAGAACTGGGCGAGTCCAGGCAAGCCCAAGTAAGCCAATTACTAATAGAAAAAGTCCATGCCCCATAATGGTTTCAGAATGCCTAGAGATAGAGTAAGATAAAGCTCATCTGCCTCGGAATTCCTTAGCAAGAGTTTCCAGCCTCCACGCCCTGATAATGCTTCTGGAAGGCCTAGAGACAGAGTAAGATGAAGCTCATGTACCTCGGAATTCCAATGGGCGAGCTCACTTAGCTGTCTCTCTATCTTGGTAATGGGGAGACTCAGCATGCTGGACTTCTGCCTT
Source organism: Mus pahari (assembly GCF_900095145.1). NCBI lineage: Eukaryota > Metazoa > Chordata > Mammalia > Rodentia > Muridae > Mus > Mus pahari. Next base: position 61,066,290 of record NC_034593.1, read on the forward strand.
TACATACTATCTGAGTCCAGGGTACCACTCTTTGGGGAATGGTGAACCTTTACACTTTTCATCTTCACCCAACTGGGGACAAACATGGATCCTGATGTACTTCCTACCTACATATTTTCCCACCTAGTGTGATCAAACACATCCTGTACAATTGGGACAACTTGTTATCTTACATGAGTCTCCCCCAACCCCCAGTATTTCAGGAAGCTTCTGTCCTTGGACAAGCAGGGCTTACAGGTTAACTTTAGCTTTACAGAAGAAAGACTTCCACTGGCTATAGACTGTCTGTGTAGTCTTCTCTAGTGGGCTCCCTATAACAGTTTAGTTATTTTGTTTTGTTTTGCTTTGTAAGTGTGATGCAACTGTTTGCTTTTGAAAGACTAGAGTCTCCTGTAGGCCAGGTTATCCTCAAATTGGCTATGTAGCAAAAAATGACTTGAACCTCTGTTCTTCCTGCTTCTTCTGCACCCCACTCCAAATGCTAAGATTCCAGTCTTGTACCACCTTGGTCAGCTCAATTCTGTTTTAAGGTTTTTACAGAAATTACAGAATAAACTTGAACCCCTTCATTCTTCATCCTACGCTGCCAACACCATGGCATTTGCAAGTACTGTTGCCTACACATCTGGAATCTGCCAAAATGTCTGCTCCACTTGCCCGACTTCTTGCTTCCCACCCCCTCCTGCCTCTGATCAAATTAATTTCCTCTAGTACCAAATCTACTATCATACAAATATGGCTATTTCCATACCTAAGTCCTTCAAAAACCCAGTAAAAAGTTGTTACACTGTTTGTTAAAGGCCTTCCCGATCAATACTTTCTCCCCAATCTCCAGCAGAGCTTCACAGTAATGTGCATTCTGCTTTGCATCATAGATATTCATGTTCATTTGTTTATTCTTCACCAGTTGCATCATATACAGTTCCATCTTTTATTATTCTATTTCTGTACTCGCATATTTACTTGAATATTTTAATCTAAACTTAATCCACAATCAGAATGTATAATGTAACACGGGTAGAGCTTACTTTCAATTATTCACTACTTACATACTTTTCTCAAGTATGGAAAACTACTCATAGGCACCAGGAAGAATTATTCCTAAGCTAAATTAAACTGCATCCCACTCCAGTTGAGATTCATCTTTAATATTAAAATGAGAGTTATGACTATCACTTTCTATGTAGAAAGCTAATAGTTATAAGCATTCTAGGTAAAAAGCTCTAACAGTCAACAAGTGAATACAAGACTGGCTATTGGCATGCAGTTTTTCATCCCCAGATTCCAGAGTCAGAGTCAGGAGAATCAACGGGAGTTCAAGGACAACCAGGGACAGAGAGAGCCTGTATCAAAAAAAAAAAAAAATCAGAAACTAATGTTTCCTCATCAACAAATAAACATAAAGAGCATCCTGCCAAGCCTGGTGAGCTCAGTGTGATCCCCAGGACCCACATGGTCACCGGGAAGAATCTACTTCTGTAAGCTGCACTTATGATGTAAGGTAAGCGCACCAGACATTGCCATAGGGGCACTCTTAAAGCCAAAGTGAAAATCGTCCTTATATGGGGAAGCTTGCCCAAATCATGCAGGCCGAGCCCATGGCTCTGTCTTTCACACACAACACCCACATCCTGACTGTTCCACCTCAGTTAGCAGGAAATGGAACTACAGGAGCCAAAAAGCAGGGCTAGTACTTCTTACCTGGGGACTTTCCTGGACCCGTTAACTTAGCCTTTGCTCCTGTTTCAGCAGGTGCTGCAACCTATACACTGGGTTTCTAGGCCTGAAAGGTGCTTTCCAACGTGGTACCAGTTGTGCTAAGGTCTGGAGGCCTGTTACACTCTGACTTCCACAGGTGTGCCATGGCATGCTCCCACCCACATGCATATACAATAAATAAAATATATATAATGCCAGAAAATAAACTTTTTTTTTTAACTGTCACCATCTTCATGCACCCCAGAAGAGGGTAACAGATCCCATTACAGATGGTTGTGAGCCACCATGTGGCTGCTAGGAATTGAACTCAGGACCTCTGGAAGAACAGTCAGTACTCTTAACCACTGAGCCATCTCACCAGCCCCATAAACTTTTTTAAAAAGTGTAATTGACATAAAGGTATAGACAAAATAACAAGGATATTTTTAACATTGTTCATAGAATTCCAAGTTTTAGAGTGATTCGGGTTTGATATGTTTTTATATCCAGTTTCTAGACTCTGCAAAGGAAGCTGACTTTCTGATTTGAGACATTAGCACCCAGCCCTTAAATTCTGCAGTCTCTAACTCACTTTATAAACCATCAGGAACTATTGCTTCTAAAATAGGTAATTATGACAAGTTAACTTCTCTAATGATTTTTCCAGAGATGAAGCATGAAAAGGCTGCCTTGTTAAAAAAAAAGTACACAAGTAATTAAAACTTCAGGAATTAAATGCATAGTTCTGTAGTATTACCTTTAAAAGAAGATTGAAATAATAATAACAGAGTAACTAAATTTAGGAAAAATAACAATATTATTTATCAATTTTATAATTAATATAAGCCTTGTCTGAGAATAAAATTAAGCAAGGCAAAAATAATTAGCAGTTTCAAAGTCCCTACCATCCCCAACAGGGTTTCTCTATGTAGCTCTTGCTGTTCCAACACTTGCTCTGTAGAGCAGGCTGGCCGCAACTCAGTGATCTCTGCCTCTGACCACAGAGTGCTGCCACTGCCTCCCTCTCAAAGTAACTCTTTATCAAAGAAATTACCGCTATTTAGAATGCTAATAAATACATCGTTACTAACTACAAACATTTGTCTGTAAACTAAGCAGCAGTTTTCTAGATCCTTAACATAGAAAGGACAGCACAGAACTGATATGTAGCACTATGTCAGCACCCTCTGATGAATACTGTTAATATTAAACAACTTACCCCAGGTTTCTACTTCAGCCTCGGGAAGTCTGAAACTCAAGAGCAGTATGTGACCAAGAAAACAACCAAGGAGGGACTGGAGTGGCTCAGTGGTTAAGAGCAATTGCTTCTCTTGCAGAAGACCTGGGTTCAGCTCCCAGCACCCATAACTATTTGTAACTCCAGTTCCAAAGGATCTGACACCCTCTTTTGAGCTCTGCGGACAGGCTAGGAGAAAATCTATGGGGCCAACAGCTACAGGTAGCTTGGTGGTAGCTCTTGCCTAGAAGTTACAAGGCCTTGAATTGGATCTCTAGCTCCATCATTGAAAAAAAGAAAATCTATAAAGCCAAAAGATAATCATTGTGTCCACTAAAGTAAGACTTATTTTCTAAATATACATTTCATCATTTTACTACAAAAGTAATAATTAATAAACTCTGGAACGTGAACATACCTATGACTGCTCCTACTCATCAATGAACATTCCACTTAGAAATTTTCTATTCTACTATGGGTAGAATAGAAGACTTTATCTCAGAAGAAAAAACTACTTAGCATTTCTAGTCACTTCTGTTAATATCTGCTTAATGAATAACTAAAGAATATGTAACTTTAACATTAAAATAAAAGTAAACACCATTTTAAAAATAGAATTAGTTATAGATACTTCATATTGCAATTTTTTAATGTAATTCTGAACAATTATCTGCAAGTGTTTCTGGCAGCCTGTCTACAGATCAGCTCATACATGCTTAGGTAAACACAAGATGCCTTTGTGGTCTAGGACATTTAACCTACTTTACCTTAAGAATTTACATGTAATTTAAGCCCCAAAAGGAGTGGCTACCACATTGATCTACCACCACTCCTCTCCTCATACAGACGTGTATCGGTATGAGTGCCACAGACTGGACCTCACTTTGGGTCCCCGATCTGTGGGGAACGGGTCTCTTGGTTGCAGGTGAGCGAGGATTCAGTGGATGAGTGACAGACAGTCCACAGGAGAGAGGGTGTAAAACTGAATGCATTGATCAAAATGAGCATCACATCTTTAATACAGATCAAACAAGAAAAGCGG